>NC_064622.1:228450123-228753153 GCF_023898315.1 Schistocerca nitens
CTAACACACTGGCAGCAGTATGTCGTCCTGAATTGGGTGATTTCAACAAAAACAAGCCTAACTTCAGGAATGCCCCAGGGCTGCGTAACAGTTCCGCTGCTTTTTACTATTTACATAAACGATCTGCTTGATGGTATTGACAGAGGCATTAGACTGTTTGCTGTTGATGCTGTAGTCTACAGGAAAGTAGTATCACACGAAAGTTGTGAAGAAATCAGTGAGGATTTTCAGAAAATAAATGCGTGGTGTAATGACTGGCAGTTACCTCTCAATATTAGTAAGTGTAACCTACTACGTATAACGATGCGAAAATCCCCATTAATGTACGATTACAAGATAAATGCCCAGTCTTTGGAAGCGGTAACATCCGTCAAGTATCTGGGTGTGACTATTCGAAATGATCTCAAATGGAATGATCAGATTACACAAGTAACGGGCCATGTGAACTCTAGATTGTGGTTTATTGCTATAATCCTAAAGCGATGCAGTTCTTCAACGAAGGAAATTGCTTAAAAAACGTTAGTTCGTCCAGTCTTATTGTTCGTCTGTATGGAACCCTTACTATTTGGGTCTGATTCAAGAGACTGAGAAGGTCCAAAGAAGAGCGGCAAGATTAGTGACTGGTACATTTAGCCACTGCGAAAGCGTTACAAATCTCATTGAAAGTTTGGAGTGGGACACACTTGCAGATAGACAATGCACTAAACGGAAGGGGCTGCTCACTGAATTCCTAAATTCAATCTTCGACGAGGATGTAGAGCATATAATATTACCACCAACTTGCAAATCGCTCAATGATCACCATTCAGAGATAAAGGAAATGAAGAGCTCGTACTGAGGCGTTCAGACAGTCGTTTTTACCACGCGCGATCCACGATTGGAACAGAAAGGGGGGGGGGGGGATATGACTTTGGCGCGAATTGTGTCCTCCGCCACACATCGTTTGTTGGCTAGCCGAGTATATGTGTAGATGTAGAACTCACTGGCAACTTGGGAATTGTCCTGGAAGAGGGCAACGGCCAGTTCCGCCAAAAATTGTTGAATTAGTTAGCAGTTCCCATGTCTGAGAATGCTGGACGCAATGTTCTATCTTCTACATCTACATGATTACTCTGCAATTCACATTTAAGTGCTTGGCAGAGGGTTCATTGAACCACACTCATACTGTCTCTCTACCATTCCACTCCCGAACAGCGCGCGGGAAAAACGAACACCTAAACCTTTCTGTTCGAGCTCTGATTTCTTTTGTTTTAGTTTGATGATCATTCCTACCTATGTAGGTTGGGCTCAACAAAATATTTTCGCATTCGGAAGAGAAAGTTGGTGACTGAAATTTCGTAAATAGATCTCGCCGCGACGAAAAACGTCTTTGCTTTAATGACTTCCATCCCAACTCGCGTATCGTATCTGCCACACTCTCCCCCCTATTACGTGATAATACAAAACGAGCTGCCCTTTTTTGCACCCTTTCGATGTTCTCCGTCAATCCCACCTGGTAAGGATCCCACAACGCGCAGCAATATTCTATCAGAGGACGAACGAGTGTTGTCTAAGCTGTCTCTTTAGTGGACTTGTTGCATCTTCTAAGTGTCCTGCCAATGAAACGCAACCTATGGCTCGCCTTCCCCACAATATTATGTATGTGGTCTTTCCAACTGAAGTTGTTCGTAATTTTAACACCCAGGTACTTAGTTGAATTGACAGCCTTGAGAATTGTACTATCTTCAAGCAGCGCACAAGCTGTGTCGCGACAGTTGAGTAATCCATGGTCCATCGTTCGAAAAGGGCTACGAACGGTTGTGAAATGGTATCTCTAGTGCGGTTCCAGACTGCCGTGGATGGCGGTCACGTTGAGCAACGTTTGTAGCCTGGAATGTAAAAGTGGTGCGCAATTAACAAATGTTACGATGTCATGTGGATAATAAAATGTGTTTCTTTCAATGGTTTATTCGTTATTTATCTTCAGCATATCCTCGCAAATGTTTCTAAAAAGTCTCATAATGCTACGATCACTCGTTTTCCGTGTGAGTCCTCTCATGTAGCGGAAGTTTAATTATAACCATCCTGTAATTTTAGCCGTCACTTCGTAATTTCCCAGATCCAAAACTACCATAGGTATTCTTATCCCATGGTCCTTGATTTCTTCAGAGCTGCGGGTCATCTGATTCCTCTGGTGTTTGAAATGATATTGAGGACTGAAAAACGAACAACAGCATCACGTAACGTTTATTTATTATTATTATTACCTTATTATTGACTCAACACTAGCTTTGTCATCTAAGGTTCATTTAATTATGTCGGGATAAACTAGTGAATAATTTCATCTACATCTACATACATCTTCTGCAAGCCATCGTATTTTGCATGGCGGAAGGTTCATTGTATCGCTACTAATCATTTCCTTTCGTGTACCAACGGGTAAGGGTCTGTCTGTATGCATCCGTTGTTGTTGTTGACGTCTTAAGTCCTGACACTGGTTTGATGAAGCTCTCCATGCTACTCTATCCTGTGCAAGCTTCTTCATCTCTGAATAACTACTGCAACTTACATCCTTCTGAATCTGCTTAGTGTATTCATCTCTTGGTCTCCCTCTACGATGTTTACCCTCCACGTTGCCCTCCAATACTAAATTAGTGATCCCCTGATACCTCAGAACATGTCCTACCAACCGATCCCTTCTTCATGTCTAGTTGTGTCACAAACTCCTCCCCAATTCTATTCAATACCTCCTCATTAGTTATGTGATCTACCCCTCTAGTCTTCAGCATTCTTCTGTAGCACCACATTTCGAAGGCTTCTATTCTCTTCTTGTCAAAACTATTTATCGTCCATGTGTCATTTCCATACATGGCTACACTCCATACAAATACTTCCAGAAAAGACTTCCTGACACTTAAATCTATACTCGATGTTAACAAATTTCTCTTTTTCAGAAACGCTTTCCTTCCCATTGCCAGTCTACATTTTATATCCTCTCTACTTCGACCATCATCAGTTATTTTGCTCCCCAAATAGCAAAACTCCTTTACTACTTTAAGTGTCTCATTTCCTAATCTAATCCCCTCAGCATCACCCGATTTAATTTGACTACATTCCATTATCCTCGTTTTGCTTTTGTTGATGTTCATCTTATATCCTCCATTCAAGACACTGTCCATTCTGTTCAACTGCTCTTCCAAGTCCTTTGCTGTCTCTGACAGAATTACAATGTCATCGGCGAACCTCAAAGTTTTTATTTCTTCTCCATGGATTTTAATACCTACTCCGAACCTTTCTTTTGTTTCCTTCACTGCTTGCTCAATATACAGATTAAATAACATCGTGGAGAGGCTACAACCCTGTCTCACTCCCTTCCCAATCACTGCTTCCCTTTCGTGGCCCTCGACTCTTATAACTGCCATCTGGTTTCTGTACAAATTGTAAATAGCCTTTCGCTCCTTGTATTTTACCCCTGCGAACTTAAGAATTTGAAAGAGAGTATTCCAGTCAACATTGTCAAAAGCTTTCTCTAAGTCTACAAATGCTAAGAACGTAGGTTTGCCTTTCTTTAATCTTTCTTCTAAGATAAGTCGTAGGGTCCGTGTTGCCTCACGTGTTCCAATATTTCTACGGAATCCAAACTGATCTTCCCCGAGGTAGGGTTTTACCAGTTTTTCCATTCGTCTGTAAAGAATTCGCGTTAGTATTTTGCAGCTGTGACTTATTAATCTGATAGTTCGTTAATTTTTACATCTGTCAACACCTGTTTGTTTTGTCAGGACTGGCTCTCCCAAGGCTGTCAGTAGTTCTAGTGGAATGTTGTCTACTCCCGGGGCCTTGTTTCGACTTAGGTGTTTCAGTGCTGTGTCAACTCTTCACGCAGTATCATATCTCCCTTTTCATCTTCATCCACATCCTCTTCCATTTCCATAATATTGTCCTCACGTACATTGCCCTTGTATACACCCTCTATATATTCCTTCCACCTCTCTGCTTTCCCTTCTTTGCTTAGAACTGGGTTTCCATCTGAGCTCTTGATATTCATACAAGTGGTTCTCTTTTCTCCAAAGGTCTCTTTAATCTTCCTGTAGGCAGTATCTATCTTACCCCTAGTGAGATAAGCCTCTACATCCTTACATTTGTCCTCTTGCCATCCCTGCTTAGCCATTTTTCACTTCCTGTCGATCTCATTTTTGAGACGTTTGTATTCCTTTTTGCCTGCTTCAATTACTGCATTTTTATATTGTCTCGTTTCATTAATTAAATTCAATATTTCTTCTGTTACGCAAGTATTTCTACTAGCTCTCGTCTTTTTACCTACTTTATCCTCTGCTGCCTTCACTACTTCATCCCTCAAAGTTAACCATTCTTCTTCTACTGTGTTTCTTTCCCCCATTCCTGTCAATTGTTCCCTTATGCTTTCCCTGAAACTCTGTACAACCTCTGGTTCTTTCAGTTTATCCAGGTCCCATCTCCTTAAATTCCCACCTTTTTGCATTTTCTTCAGTTTTAATCTGTAGTTCATAACCAATAGATTGTGGCCAGAGTCGACATCTGCCTCTGGAAATGTCTTACAATTTAAAACCTAGTTCCTAAATCTCTGTCTTACCATTATATAATCTATCTGATACCTTCTAGTATCTCCAGGATTCTTCCATGTGTACAACCTTCTTTTATGATTGTTGAAACAATTTCGCTCATCTTATCATTGCGTTCTCTGTGCAAAATGTACGTTGCCGGCAGTAGAATAGTTCCGCAGTCAGCTTTATCTTGGTGTCAGTGTCACTGGGAATCACGTAGACTTACACTGTATCCGAAATACGCAAATCATATTCTTCAAGGAACAATAAATAGGTGACACAATTCAAGAAAGTCGGCAAAAGTAACGAGGGAAACTGTTTTAGACTTTTCATTTTTACACAGCGTGTCATTAACAGCGAAAACTGACACGGATCAAACCACATGGTAACAGAAGCGAAACAGTTCTAGTAAACATTGGCTCACTAAGGAACCGTATGTGACGTAACTGATTCCAGTATGAAATACACTATCTAGTCATATTAATATGTCCACCTGTCAAAAGCCTGAATAACCATTTTTTGCAGGGCGGACCACAGTAAGACATGCAGGAAGAGGGCGAATGGGATTCTGGGAGATACTGGTAGTGATGTAGAGCCAGGACGGTTACAGTGCCGTGGCAGCTGTCTAGGTTCCTCGATTGAAGACCCATGGCGCGGACAGCCCGATCGAGGTGGTCCCACAGATCCTTGTCTGGGTTTAAATCCGGGGAGCTCGATGGCCAGGATAGTACGGCAAACGAATAATGGTGCTCTTCGAAACATTCACATGCACTGCGACTCTGTGACACGTTGCATTGTCCTGCTGGTAGATGCCATCGTTCCGAGGAAAAACAAACTGCTTGTAAGGTTCGACGTGGTCTCCAAGGACAGATGCATACTTGTGTTGATTCATTGTGCCTTGCGGAATGACGAGACCTCCCAGCTAATGCCCCAAAATATTTTCGTGATGATGCTCCAGGCGGCTTTAAAAATAAATGTGCGCAACGGAAAATAATAATCGCTAAAATGGATATTTGGCCCTGTCTGACTACCCCCTTAAGCAGACCTTAGGATCTTTTAATAGACTTTAACATAAACATAAATGAATGATTAAGGCAACTAATCCTACTAAATGATAAACGTTGTTCCTGCTTATATACTAATTGTAGATTTAAAAAAACCTGTATATTACAAAGTTTTCTAAGTAAAATAACTAATCAGTTGCCCAACTCTGTCCGTTATTATGACTGCGCCATCTAATTTCAATAACGCGAAATGACTGACATCATCTACGTACCGCCGGCCGCTGTGGCCGTGCGGTTCTAGGCGCTTCAGTCCAGAACCGCGCGACCGATACGGTCGCAGGTGCGAATCCTGCCTTGGGCATGGATGTATGTGATGTCCTCAGGTTAGTTAGCTTTCAGTATTTCTAAGTCTAGAGGACTGATGACCTCAGACGTTAAGTCCCATAGTGCTTAGAGCCATTTGAATTTTGAATCTACGTACCAAACACTAGAAGACACTACGTTCAAAGATGATCTACGGTGGTGTGGAACCTCAGTGGAAATAAACTAATGTGATCACAGCTGTTTAGCTTTTATAGCCCTAATAAGCCGAATCAGTTTGCGATATCACCGTATGTACTGCGTCCGGTGCGTCGAAGTGATAGTTCTCGTACTCGTCTGTGACGATGGAAGAACTCCAGCCGCAAATAAACTCTTTCAAACACTAGGACGGCAGAAGACGGTCCTCTGACTAATATACTCTACTACTGTCTTCTCCTCTCTGTGTTCTACAGACGGGAAACGCGAACTCCCAGCCACAAGGACGGAGTTCAGATGATGTCTCAACGTAAGTATAGGCAGAGGAAGTGCCATCAATTACTGAACGCTGCGTAGTCAACGAAGACTTCCAACCCGGACGTGAAGGCCAGAATCGCATAGGTTCGCAACAGTACAGTGCCTAACGGTTCTAACTATATACTTTCCTGAGAGCAAAGACAGCTTGTCTCTCTGTATCAACGAAGCTGATATCGAGCGACGCCACAGACGGGCGCTCACAGTGAAGACCTCGTCTCTCCACCGCTGGCCTCCCAGCAAGGCTCGGCTCCCCATCCTCGTAATTCCGAAAACGAATCATATTCCCGAAACCACGGAATATTCTCCCTCTATACAGATTCTTCCGAACGCTGACAAACCATATTTTAGTCTTTTGCCGTCCAGCGCGGAATGTTCGCGAGGAAAACCTATACTCGTACTATGGTAAGCTTCTGAGTAAAAATCCTTTGAAATATCCCAGCCTGCGTGGTTTCGGGGGTACGCTTCCTCATTCCTCTCAGCTATGTCCAAGATTTTTCGTAATTTCCGAAGTATAATAATTCCCGTCCGGCTACAAAACGGGCCGGTCGCGACTCTATTGTGCCCAACGTCCGTCTTGCTACTTCCTGGGTTTAAGCAGGACCAACACACCTGTGTGGGCCTTCCACCCAGGGCTTGAGTTCCGCCAGCCGTTTCCTTTTCCACTGTCGCTCCATTCTCTACCAGTATGATGATAAAGATTCTCCGTCACCTTTCATGCAATACGCCATAACAGTTATTTACAAGGAGTACGTGACAATGTCAGTCTCCTTTATACACTCCTGGAAATTGAAATAAGAACACCGTGAATTCATTGTCCCAGGAAGGGGAAACTTTATTGACACATTCCTGGGGTCAGATACATCACATGATCACACTGACAGAACAACAGGCACATAGACACAGGCAACAGAGCATGCACAATGTCGGCACTAGTACAGTGTATATCCACCTTTCGCAACAATGCAGGCTGCTATTCTCCCATGGAGACGATCGTAGAGATGCTGGATGTAGTCCTGTGGAACGGCTTGCCATGCCATTTCCACCTGGCGCCTCAGTTGGACCAGCGTTCGTGCTGGACGTGCAGACCGCGTGAGACGACGCTTCATCCAGTCCCAAACATGCTCAATGGGGGACAGATCCGGAGATCTTGCTGGCCAGGGTAGTTGACTTACACCTTCTAGAGCACGTTGGGTGGCACGGGATACATGCGGACGTGCATTGTCCTGTTGGAACAGCAAGTTCCCTTGCCGGTCTAGGAATGGTAGAACGATGGGTTCGATGACGGTTTGGATGTACCGTGCACTATTCAGTGTCCCCTCGACGATCACCAGTGGTGTACGGCCAGTATAGGAGATCGCTCCCCACACCATGATGCCGGGTGTTGGCCCTGTGTGCCTCGGTCGTATGCAGTCCTGATTGTGGCGCTCACCTGCACGGCGCCAAACACGCATACGACCATCATTGGCACCAAGGCAGAAGCGACTCTCATCGCTGAAGACGACACGTCTCCATTCGTCCCTCCATTCACGCCTGTCGCGACACCACTGGAGGCGGGCTGCACGATGTTGGGGCGTGAGCGGAAGACGGCCTAACGGTGTGCGGGACCGTAGCCCAGCTTCATGGAGACGGTTGCGAATGGTCCTCGCCGATACCCCAGGAGCAACAGTGTCCCTAATTTGCTGGGAAGTGGCGGTGCGGTCCCCTACGGCACTGCGTAGGATCCTACGGTCTTGGCGTGCATCCGTGCGTCGCTGCGGTCCGGTCCCAGGTCGACGGGCACGTGCACCTTCCGCCGACCACTGGCGAAAACATCGATGTACTGTGGAGACCTCACGCCCAACGTGTTGAGCAATTCGGCGGTACGTCCACCCGGCCTCCCGCATGCCCACTATACGCCCTCGCTCAAAGTCCGTCAACTGCACATACGTTTCACGTCCACGCTGTCGCGGCATGCTACCAGTGTTAAAGACTGCGATGGAGCTCCGTATGCCACGGCAAACTGGCTGACACTGACGGCGGCGGTACACAAATGCTGCGCAGCTAGCGCCATTCGACGGCCAACACCGCGGTTCCTGGTGTGTCCGCTGTGCCGTGCGTGTGATCATTGCTTGTACAGCCCTCTCGCAGTGTCCGGAGCAAGTATGGTGGGTCTGACACACCGGTGTCAATGTGTTCTTTTTTCCATTTCCAGGAGTGTATATTCATATATACGATGTACAACCTATCACATGATACGTAATTGTGTTTGTAGACCATGGCAAAGTACGTGGATCGGTGCTTGTAAGGTGCAAAATTATAGCCACCTTACACATTCCCCACATCATAAAGCTAGCAAAGTGCTGGCTTTCAGACGTTTCACGCCATGTACGCTAACGGTTGCCTGTCTGATGGAGCATAAAATGTGATTCGTCTGAAAAGGCCACCTATCACCAGTCAGTGGGCGTGCAGTTGCGGTAAAGGCGTACAAATTCGGCCCTTTGTCGCCGATGAATAGCAGTCAGCGCGGGTGCAAGGAACAGTCGCCTGCTGCAGAGACGCATACGCAGCAATGTTCGCTGAACGGTAGTTGTGAAGGCACTACTGGTAGCCCCGTAGTTCATCTGGGCGGTCAGCTGCCCAACAGTTGCACGTTTGTTTGCCGTATACATAGCCGCAGCCGTCGTTGACCCCTGTCACGTATGGCTAGTGGTGCATAACAATAGCGCCATTTTGCCATGCACGGTACACTTTAACGATGGCGGTACACGAACAAGATACAAATGTAGCGGCTTCGGAAATTCTACTACCTTTGGCACGAATGGCAATAATCATACCTTTTTTACCATGGTGCAGCAGAATCAGCAACTGTAAAATGAAGTTATGTTAAATTTCAGCCTCCAGTTACATAAGCAAAGAAACTTTACCTAGGTTTCGGTATAATAATGTAGCCTTCTTCAGAAATGTCACTATATAAAATAAAATTAAAACACGCCAGGTATTGGCCTTGTCAAACTTAAAATGTTGGTACTACAGCACATAGTCATAAGACTGCGTCACTTCTACTAATGTTTTGCCGTTAGGTCACACCAACGGACCAGACAGGTGGGCCGCGGGTGCTGAGTCGTAACTGGGCGCCTCGGGCAGCGACGCAGCGACCTCAGCTGGTGGTCGCGCACATGCGCGTGCAGAGTAATACAAACTTAAACCAGTAAATGTTAACTGAGATTATTGTGGAAAATAGGTTATTATCGAAGTTCGGGCTATTAATGGCTTATAACCATAAGTCACTGAAGTTATCGTTCCATAAAATGCAAAACACATATAATTATGCAACTGGAGGCTGAAATTTAATATAATAATCACACCCTTTTAGACGTCAGCTAAAGCGCTTCGTTTCTGCATTACGACAGCGACTGCTCTGTTTTGCGCGTCCTCCCGGCACTATTTATACGCCCTCCACTGCTATTGCTGCCATCTGCCGTCTGTGAGTGGTTATTGTACGTTGACGTCGAACATAGGCGGTGGTCACGTTATGTGACTGAACCATGTATTATCCTAAGTAGTTCAAATGTATTTGAAGTGAAAATGTTTCAGTTAATTCCCTATTTTACTGGGCTCAAATTTCAGACATGGCCTGCCACAACAAGGAATGGAATACTATTTTTACACGCAATTTGTTATTGATAACTGCACACCTGTGCGTTTTATAGCAAGTATTGTACGTGTCGACCTCCCATGTGGTTGCAATATTGCACTCGACTCTGCAGTGACTATCTCGAATCACCTCGTAAATGTTGGCAAGAGAGTGCAGGTGGCTGCTCCAGTTCTTATACCGTGTCAACGAGACAGCTGTAGCCTTCATGTCTCAGATGATCCTAGATCATACTGGCGGGTTAGACGCCGTTTCAGAACAGAGCAATATGCACCGGTTCTCCGTGATGCATGCACTATATTCCAAAGCGATGTGGAATGGAATCATCTTGAAGTAATACTGGAAGACAGCAGTACAAAAAACCGGAGTTACCGTCGTCCATAACGTTTTCATCGAAGACTGTGTGGCCTAGTGAAGCGATCAGCTGAACCCTAAGTCACATATTCAACGAGAAACGCGGATCGCGGACAGCATGTCGGATTACGTCAGATTTGAGCCCGGTTAAATAGGACTTTCACTGTGAGGTTTACATTTCAAATACACTGCTGTCCAAAACTGAAGTAAAATACCGCTATTTTCCCGTCCTGTGTCTAATTCACCATATAATCATACAAGCTGTCAACAGATGTCCGTACGATCGTGTTCTGCACGGAAGATGGCATTCCGGTCAACCACATGGGCGATGACGTCAGGACGCCTATCAAACTGGGTAGTGTTTTCCATGTAGTCCTACAGCCGCAGTCACTGTGTACGCAGTCACAGACGGTATAGTATGGCACAGACAAGAGGCCTGCCAGACATTCTGTGGTGGACTGCTATAGCAAGAAAGGAAGCAGTACACTCGGAAACTGCTTTGGCTTAATGTGAATCGTTCTGTTGTTTCTCGGATGTAGCGACAGTTTACAGAGACCGAAACTGTATTTCACAGACCAGGGCAGGGCCGACCACGTGTGAAATCAGAAAGAGAGGGCCGTTATTTGGATGTAAGGGCACGACGGTACCGCCTTAGTACTGTTCGGCACCTGGCGTCTGACCTCCCAGCATCCACAGTATGTGTTGTATCTAGGTAAACGGAGTACAGAAGTCCTCGGCAGACTGGCCGTCTTCACAGAAGGGAACATCTAGAGTTGACCTCTCACATGCCACCTGGACGGTTGAACAGTGAACCAATGTTCTCTTCTGTGCCCGGGGTCTGGGTGTTTGTGTTGTCCTCATCATTTCTTCACTATCAGCATCATTCGTGACAGTGGCTAGATTGGACACTGAAAAAGAAATTGGACTGTGAAAAACTTGGGACTTTGTACGGGCGCTGATGACCGCGCAATTGAGCGCCCCATAAACGAACATCATCATCATCAATGTTCTCTTCATAGAAGAGTTTCAATTTGGTCTAAAGAATGATTCTCGACGGTTTCGCATGTGGAGGAAACGCGGAACACGATTTCGGGTCCCAAACATTGTGTAAAGAGACCGATATCGAGGAAGATTGACAATGGTGTGTGCAGGGATTATGTTGATTGTTCGAACACATCGTCATGAAATTGTATGGGTGAGTCGGCGAGGTTTAATTGCTGTCAGGTATTGTGAAGAGATCTTGAGTCCTCATGTGCAGTTACAGCGAGGTGTTGTGGGCCCTGACTTACTATTTAAGCACGATAATGCTCGACATCATAGAGCACGGGTGGTTGATGTTTACTTAGAAAAGAAAGCTATTACACACGTGGGGTGACCTGCCCGCTCTCCCAATTTAAATCCCATAGAGCATGTCTCGGGTGGGCTTAGGAGACGGGTTGCACCATGTCACCATCCACCACCAGCCTCCAAGGCTTGCGAGTAGCTCTGCGGAAAGAAAGGGCGTTATTGCCTCAACGTGAGATTGATGAATCATTCACATCATGCTCTATCGTTGTCAGGCCTATACTGTTGCCAGAGGTGGTCAAACCCCGCACTGAGCATGTTAACCAGCTGTCGCAATGTTTGTATAAATCCGTTAAGTTGGAAAAAAAGGAAGAACATTTTTGTCTTCCATTATACATGTTACAGTTGTTTACGTTCTGTATTCCTTACATTGTTTCTACTTTACTATCACCTGCTTGTACTGTTTTGTGGCAAAATAGACGAAAACTTGCGAAGTTTCCGTTTAGACAACAGTCTACATCTGTACAAACTAGTACAATATTTTATACTGCACTCAGCTTTTACCTGTAACTGCAATTCGTTTGCGGACCCGTGATTCTTACAAAAGTTTTGCCTCTGTTATTTTAAATATCAAAAATGGGTTCAAATGGCTCTAAGAACTATGGGACTTAACATCTGAGGTCATCAGTCCCCTAGACTTAAAACTACTTAAACCTAACTAACCTAAGGACATCACACACATCCATGCCCGAGGCAGGATTCGAATCTGCGGCGGCAGCAACAGCGCCGTTCCGGACTGAATCGCCTAGAACCGCTCGGCCACAGTCGCCGGCTATTGTAAATATCACTCCAATCAATTTTCGTTAGTAATTACGATACACAAAAGTATTTATTTATTTGAGGACGATAATTGTTCCTGCTGATAACGTTAATATAACACATGACGCCCTACCTAAAAGTCAAAAAATGTTAGCATCTACAGAGTATAGGATACGACGTGATGCGTAAGCCAGAACGAACGAAGCAGAATACTGAGCCACAGATGCGCAGGAGGAGGCGCAAGTAATGGAGAAGGAGCGTTCCTAGCCTCTCTGCTTGCAGGCCTCTTAGCCGGTGGTTACCCGGGGCGCGCCTGCCTTCTCTGGGAGAGCGCTGCTTTCTAGAGTCGTTGCCTACAGAAGGACTTTCGCTGTCCGTTCACCAGTCTCCCAGCACAGACACAAGCCGTCTGGTTCTTCGAACAGCTGGCCTGCGACAGCACACTTTGGTGCGTTCAGGATCTCCCATAGGGCTTCCATACTAAATGCAGCGGGAGGTGCCTACTCCTCAACAAACCTGCATGTTACCTCATGAATTTCTCTCTTTTCTTTCCCCAGAATACGTTTATCTAAAGCTAAACTTTTATTTACAGATAAAGATACATTTATGAACACCAATCACTCCTACTGGATTAGAGGAGAGGTCAAGAAGTGATGCTGATGGTTGAACACTAGTGAACAAAGCAGAATTTAACTTCACTATGTGAATGAGGATATCTTAGTAGGAAAGCTTTACTGTCGAACTCAAATCTTTTCGTTACTCTCTTAACAATTCACAGACAAAGCAAAGCAGACAATGCAGATGAGCATCTTGAGGTTGAAGGTCTTTTGTCTGTGTTTGCTTTAACAACACATATGGTTTTGGATAGGGTCCGCCTTCAGCAAAACACAGTTTTTTTCCGAAATACGTTTCGCTGCGGTTGCATCTATTTTTGTTTACACAGTAAAAAATAATACAGCAGGAAAACCACAGCATGTGGTAAAAAGCCATAAAATAAAAGCCCACCGACGATGCTGCAGCTCCAGCGAAACATGTTTGGGATAAAAAACGAAACTGTGTTTTGCTAAAGGCGGACCCTATCCAAAAACATATGTAATGCAGACAAGGACTAAGTGTACACCTATGGATTAATATCTGCGAAAGAAAATCTTAAACCGTAGAGGAAGGCGGTGTTATGTCACAGGATACAACACTGGCCGTGCTTCTTAATTTTACATTAAGAAATGGGAGAGATAGTTTACATCACGTTTGTTTTGTTCCACTGCGATTGAAATGTTCAGACAAATTAGGCTATCTTTAGATGTGAAACTAGAATAAATAAAAAAACCATTAATCTTTCCCTATCATCTAAATTGCTTACGGTAATACGTGGAAGAGACATATGCATGAAGACGAAACAGTACAATTAAAGGTTGAAACGTTAAAAAAAATTTTTTGATGGCTAAATATTGGAGCGGATTTCTTTGTGTATGAGAGAGAGAGACGCTTGAAGTTTCGTTAGGAGAGGATACTGAGTATGCGCAGGTGTAGGCCTCAAGGAGTGTGTCCGAATATGCGCAGCAGCGTACCAGGATTCAAAATTAAAAGGGAAATAAAGGCGTTCAAATGTTCAAATGTGTGTGAAATCTGCCGGCCGGAGTGGCCGTGAGGTTCTAGGCACTACAGTCTGGAACCGAGCGACCGCTACGGTCGCAGGTTCGAATCCTGCCTCGGGCATGGATGTGTGTGATGTCCTTAGGTTAGTTAGGTTTAATTAGTTCTAAGTTCTAGGCGAATGATGACCTCAGAAGTTAAGTCGCATAGTGCTCAGAGCCATTTGTGTGAAATGTTATGGGACTTAACTGCTAAAGTCATCAGTCCCTAAGCTTACACACTACGGAACCTAAATTATCCTAAGGACAAACATAGACACCCATGCCCGAGGGAGGACTCGAACCTCCGCCGGGACCAGCCGCACAGTCCATGACTGCAGCGCCTGAGACCTCTCGGCTCATAGTAAAGGCGTTGTTGGCGTCGAATTTCAAAAAATGGTTCAAATGGCTCTGAGCACTATGGGACTCAACTGCTGAGGTTATTAGTCCCCTAGAACTTAGAACTAGTTAAACCTAACTAACCTAAGGACATCACAAACATCCATGCCCGAGGCAGGATTCGAACCTGCGACCGTAGCGGTCTTGCGGTTCCAGACTGCAGCGCCTTTAACCGCACGGCCACTTCGGCCGGCCGTCGAATTTCAGCTAGCGCACTTGTTCACTGTCAGTGAAGAGAGGCAGGAAACTGGTGAGAGGGTTAAGGATCTCTGCGACGATAGGCAAGGAAGAGAGCGACGCGTTCAAGAATTTGATGGGGGTGATAGACACTAGTCTTGGCGATATCTGTGCAACATAGGCGCAGGTGAGGATAGGTAGGATCACGGTTTTGTAGTTGTGGAGAATAGTGCAATCACCATGTTTGTCCAATTAGTAGCTTTACTCTATTGTGGGATTTTTTGGGGTATTAACAGGTAGGGTTTCCATGTTAGATCTTGGTCAAGTGTTCGTTCGAGATATTTCAGTGTGTTGCTTGGTAAGCAACGGCGACGGAATCTGTGGGTGATTCAGCCTACAACTATTGAAAGACTTAGGAAGGGTTTATCTTGCAGCATCAGGAAGTAAACTGGTGAAGGTGAAGTTGGAGGGATTTATGGACTTTAGAGCAGAGGAGGTGAAATTGTTTGGGCATATCGGCAGGGTAGGGGATATAAATCAGAGGAGGGAGGCAGATCTTTGGGACATGCCTGCAGTAGGGCGTTGGTTTTGCAACTATTAATAGTAACAAAAGATGGGCGATTGGTTTGGAAGAATGTGAGTAGGCGGACATAGTTACCTGGAAGTACACCGCCATTCACGGTAATGGGCTTTGTCGACATCAAGGTATACAAGAACTGCGGATTCTTTTGGATTAAGCTGGATGTTAGGTAAAACCAAATTTCTGATACACTATCATCGTCTATAATCGTTTGCTGCTATCTCGGTCGTAGGGATGCTTAGCAGTTGACCTGGTGGTAACAACTGTCCTACTGTGTTTTAGATAACCTGTTACAGTTATTTAGATGCATTTTTCATGTATTACTGTGTGTAGTAGAGATAACTAGAAATAATTATTGATTTTGTCGTTATTCAAGTTTAAGATCTGAAGATGGTATAATTCGGCCAGAACCAGTAATAACAATAATATAAATGTATAAAACGTGATCTAGATAGTTTATTTCATAGAATATTTAACTCAGATTATAGAGATTATTGGCTAAACCCCTGGTAAATTGTCATATAGGTGAAACCTCGCCTGGTTTTAGAGCTTCTTTTGATAGATATTTAACATGACATCTCTTCCCTGTAAAGAAGAGACCGTCAGCGAAAATGGTTAGCAATAATATTATTTGAATCATCCTTGAACTTAGTCAATTGTTTAAGTGAATTCTATATTTCTGACGATTCGCATGTCGTAAAAAAGACAGTATACGGTACCTAGCAAAACACTGTGGCACCCAACTCAATCCTCTAGTGGTAGGCTGTCTTACCTCCTTTGTTCGGCTTTTATCCCAATGAGATAAGTGTGGTACAAGTTTTTAAAATTTATGTGTTCACTGGCCTCCAACATAAATATTTAAGTTGACGCCTAATCTGTCCCAATGTGACTGAACCATGTATAGTTGTGGATCAGTCAGCCACATTCATCGTAAGTTATCTGTTTCATTTCATATTTTAATGTGTATGTGTGCATTTTACAGAAGCTTTTTACATTTAATATAGTGAAATTTTAAACCCTTTCTGCTCTTAAACCACACACATCTTTAAGAATCTTGGTATAAACCCCAATGATCACGATATGGCCCTCCGGAATCCTTCCCAATCCAAACTGTTCGCTCAGTAGATTCGGAAAAATGGACCATCTGTTGAAACTTCCTGGCAGATTAAAACTGTGTGCCAGACCGAGACTCGAACTCGGGACCTTTGCCTTTCGCGGGCAAGCGCTCTACCAACTTTTTTTTTTTTTTTTTTTTTTTACTCGAGGGAAGACTTGAATATTTTTTTTTGACCTTTGCTTTTTGCGGGCAAGTGCTCTACCAACTTTTTTTTAACGCCCAGGCGTTTTCATTTTTTTATATGTGCTCTACGAAGTTGTTTTTTTTTAAGAAAACAAATAAAAACCTCTTGGGTATGAAAATAAAAGACGACATTCTTCATAAAATAACACAATATCCTTTGAAAACGTAAAACATAAAAGGTAGCTATATTTCCGCAACGGTCTTCTTGTGTATTTTTTTTATTTTTTTTAAACATAAATGAGCATACAGTCTCACCATCAGCAGCATTTTTTTTTTTTTTTTTGGTAGCACAAGAGAAAGAAAACAAATAGGCTGCAGATAGAAAGCTATGTGTGAAAAGGATAAACATGTGTAAGGAGAAAAACAAATTTAGAAGAGGAGAAGAAAAGAGAAGTGAAATAAAATAGGAATACTTTCCGCGCCATGCTCCACTTTGGCGCGCCAGCAGAACAAAATGCATTCTATCATTGACCATTGAAGGGGAACGTGGGATCGTCCAGTCTTGGCTGGCACGGTTCGTTGAGATTCCAGCTTTGTGGCGGGTTGGTGAAAATGCTCTGTAAATAGTTCGCGAAAGTGGCCCGATAGTGTCGGTGTCGGCGAAGGGTGTGGTGATGTACTTGGAGGCGTGTCCAAAAGTCCGCCGGATCGACGATGTCGTCCCGGAAGAGGTAGTTGACAGCCATGCCACTGATCCATGTGATGGCGTACCACTTAGCCGATGGAAAGTAGGTCGTGTCGGGATATATCATCATTGTGGGAGAAACGTGATGTGGTGGTACTCGGAGGTAGAAAGCCACAATCTTCTGTACGAGGGTCCAGACAGCTGCTGCTGGCCCACACTCAAAACGATGTAAATCCGTATCTTCGACATTGCACTTGAGGCACAGGGGTGAGTCCACCAGTGCGATGCGATGCAGTTTCTGTCTTGTAGTATACTTGCCGTTGACGAGAAGATACCACATAGAGGTGGTATCAGTGGTGTGATATGGTTGGTGGATCGTTTTCCAAACTGTAGGCCATGAAACCTGGGGGTGACGTGTTTCGACGGGGTTGCGGGGTGTAGACTTTCGGAGAAGGCGGTAGATGTCGCGGGTGGTCGTCTTCCTGGTCCTGGGGAGATCGGTGCATATGTAGCTGTACTCCAAAAAGAAACGGCCGATATGTGACATCGGAGGTGGGATGTGTGCCAAAGACGTCGGTGGTCGTCGCGAAACAGGTGCGAGCTCGGTGGTCAACATTCCAGTAAAACTAGCATTTTGGCTTTTCCATAACCGGAGCATAGTATTGGTGTAAAGTGCCGTAGTCCTGGCTCTCACATTAACCAGATCGAGGCCACCATCCCGCTTCGGTAAGGTGAGAGCTTCATACTGGACTTTGAAGATGTGTCCAGAACAAATGAAATAGCCGAATGCCGCCTGTAACCTGGCCGCCATTGTCGCAGTGATGGGCAGAATCTGCGCTATATGGGGTATCCGAGCTGCCAGATGGGTATTGACGAAGGTGACTCTCTGGCACATATTCAGCGGGCGTAGTATGTGGTTTTGTATGTTGGCCCGGATGCGTTGCAGCAGCGCCCGAAAATTGATCGCCGAGGTGCGGCGAATGTCTCGCGTGTACACCAATCCGAGACAACGAAGGGTGTCCACCAGTTGAAATGGAACTACGCTGTCCGCGGGAAGGCCGCGGCCGATCTTCATGGCGCATGATTTTGCCACGTTCATAGCGCTCCCTGCCCCTGCACTGTAACGGGTAATCCACTGCATCGCAACTTGTACGTCAGCCGCTGAACGTACGACGAGGGCCAAGTCGTCCGCGTAAGCTCGGCAGCGGAACATATGATCCCGGAGTGGAATACCTGTCAAACGTCGCCGTAATCCGCAAATGAGTGGTTCCATCGCAATGGCATAAAGCACCGTCGACAAGGGCAACCCTGCCGTACTGAACGTTCAATCCGTATAGGTTCTGTAAGTCTGCCGTTGACGAGAAGTCTGGACGTTGCTCCACGAAGGAGCCGCATAATCACTTGCGTGAACGTCGGGGGAATTGCCATTCGGTCCATCACTGCGTTGAGGAATGCATGATTGACGCGGTCAAACGCTTGTTTGAAGTCGATGGAGATTAAAGCGCCTGGCAATCGCGAGTGTGTTGCCACAGCGATCACATCTCGATACTCACTGAGGGCTGTCTGTATATTACGATCGCCGCCTAAGGATGTTTGTTCGGGGGAAACAATGTCCCATAAGACACGTTTGAGTCGCACTGCTAGAAGGCGTGTGAAAATCTTGAAGTCCGAATTGAGTAACGTGATCGGCCGATAACTGTCGAGTCGTGTTCCTCCTGCGGGTTTCGGGACTGGTACAAGTAAGCCTTCCATGAACATTGGTGGCGGGTTCGCCGCGCCGGACAAAAGTTCCCAGTACATGTCCCTCCATCGTGGCATCATCAAATCTTGGAAGGTTCTGTAAAATTCTAGAGGTAAACCATCCGGGCCGGGAGATCGATTCAGAGACCCCTTGGCCACAGCGCCTTGGACGTCGTCGGTGGTCACTTCAGCAGTCAGGAGGGTTGCAGCTGCTGCGTTAAGAGTACCAAGTGTCTCCTGGGCAACCTCAGCAATGGCCTCTGCACCGGCAGGTACTTCTTGATAGAAAAGTCTATAGTGCGTTGTGAATGCACCCGCAATGGGAGCTTGCGAAGTCAGCCGTCGTCCATCAGGTAAGTCTAAAGTTGTCATTAAAGCCTGTCGGCGTCGACGAACGTTTTGAACAATATGGTGCATAGAAGGTTCTTCACCGTTAATCCTGTCTTGGCTGCTGGCTCGGACAATGGCTCCCTCTACACGGCATCTGGTCAAGGATAAAATCTTTGCCTTGATGCGTTGAGCTTCTTTGAGGCGATCCGGGGATGGAGGATGATCCATGAGTTCACGTAGAGCGCTATAGTAGAAATCAGTTGTATGGTGATTCCACCTGGCTTTGGCTCTGCCATAGTGTGTCAATGTGCGTCGGATGGCCGGTTTGGCGCACAGCAACCACCACTGTAGTGTGGTCTCATAACGCATAATGCGTTGAACACAAGTGTGCCACGTGTCGGAGACCTGTTGTCGACATTCAGGGTCCTGCAGCAGCGCGACATTGAGTTTCCAAGGTCCTGCACTGCGCCATATACGAGGGCTATTCCGAAAGTAAGGTCCGATCGGTCACGAAATGGAAACGACTATGAAAATCCGATAAAGCTTTGCACAGATGTGTTGGGTAGTGTCTCTAGTATAACCCCAGTTAGCATCACGTCGCTCTTCTCATTTCTGAGCTCGCAGTGAGTGCGTAAAGATGTCTAGAAAATAGTGTCTGCCGCCAAGTACGGGGGCCTGGTGAGAAATTTCCCCTGAAGCTATGCAGCTAACATTACATAACTGTCGTGCTGTTTCGTCTTCAAGACAATTCTCAGCCGCATTCTGCAGGGGCAATGCAGATGCTCCTGCATCGTTTTCAAATGGAAATGTGAGATTACCCACAATACAGCCCGTAATTGTCTCCCTCTGAGTTTCAGCTCAGGTCACATGAACCGCTGGTTATGAAGACAACATTTCGGCACAAGACAACGAGCCGTAGGCCAGCGTAGAGAATTGGCGGAGAGCACTGGCGGCTGCCTTCTATAGCGAGGGTATGGGAAAGTTGGTACAACGCTACGATACACGTCTAAGTCGGGTCGGCGACTATGGAGATAAGTAGCTGCAAGGTGTATCTAACTGTTGCAAATAAAACATTTTTGATATTTACCGTGGTTTCCATTTCGCGACCTATCGGACCTTACTTTCGGAATAGCCCTCGTAGATTGTCGACGTAGGTTCATGGTACAGATGTAGATGTCGTGATCCGAAAAGGCAGACGGCCAACGTTCCGCGTCGAGGAGAACTGATTTCAGAGCGTCAGAGATGTATATTCTATCGAGTCGGCTGGCGGAGTGGCTCGTGATGTGTGTATACCCCGGGCGGTCGCCGTGGACCACTCGCCAAGTATCGAGGAGACGAAGGCGGCGGACGAGGAAGCGAAGTTCCGGACATGTGGTGAAATGGGGGTATTGGTCTGTGCGCTCGAGAACACAGTTGAAATCTCCACCTACGATGAGATGATCGTATCGACCGAGGAATAAAGGCGTGATATCTTCTGCGTAGAACTGGGAGCGATCCCTCCGTTTGTCAGTGCCCGATGGGGCGTAGAGATTGATGATTTTGAGTCCTTCAACTGTTATGGCCACCCCTCGCGCTGTTGGGAGGTATGCGACATCGGAAACTGCAATTCCTTCTCGGAGGAGGATGGCTGCGCCTGTGTGTTCCATAGCTGCAGGGGCGGCGTACGTCTCATATCCATAACACCCAGTCCAAGTCGCTGTCCTCAGTTCTTGTAATAGGGCGATGTCGATGTCCGCTGCTCTTAGCGTGTCACGGAGCAGTTGAAGTTTAGCGTGGGAGCCGATATTATTAGTATTGATAGTAGCTATTCGGTACGCCTGATGGGAGATCCGTGGTGCCGATAGGTGCGTAGCTGGTGAAGATTGTCGTGGTGGATACTGGAAGTCCATAGAAGTCGCAGGAGTCGCCGTAGAAACTTCCCCCATTTTAGTTTTGGTCTAACGGAGAAACAGATCTCATTTCCGCATCAGAAGGAGGTGGGAAATCCGTGTCATCCGCCCATGAAAGGTGTCCGACAGGTTTGACATCGGCGAGAGGTGGCAGCTCTGGCCGAGTCGGCTCAATGGCGTCGGTGAAAACAGGCGTGCTATGTTCCATGTCTTCTGGGCGCAGGGCTTGCGCACGATCTCTGTTGGACGGTTCACCGTCTTGTGGATTACGCGTCTCCGTGGCAGAGAAAGTGTTATCGTGTTCTCCGTTGGAGTGATGTGGCATCTCTTCGTCCTGCGGAGGGGGCTCAATGGTCGAGTCTGATGTCTTGCGGCGTTTTTTTCGTCGTTTGGGCGACTTCTGCTTTCGGCAATGAGTTTCGGTGTCGGAGGAAGGAAGAGATTCACGTCGTTCCGGTACAAAAGCCGCGGGTGATATGATGCGGTCTTCATTCTCCAGAACACTCTCATTGGTATCCTTGTGATCTTCTAGCGTGGGTGTGTCCGGCTGTTGGACATGTTCACGGGCGACATCGCCGGTGTCAAGGTGCTGGGACGCCTCCGGGTGTATCGGACCAGAGAGACGCTCATGAACGGCGCCTTGTGAAGGCTGGACGTGCAGTGTCGCCGCATAGGTGACTGGAAGGGTGGTCGTGGTTCTGTCGGTGTTCGTATCGTCGGGCCTTAGTTGTGTGATGCGGCGTTGCAGGCATTCATTACGGACGTGGCCTTCTTTGCCACAACCGGAACATGTTCGAGGTTGTCCGTCGTAAATGACCGCCGCACGGCAGCCGCCGATAGAAATGTACGAGGGAACGTGCCGTTTGAGATCGATTCGGACTTGTCTCACACCATTAAGCACCGGATACGTCGTAAACTGTGCCCAAGTCTCGGCTACGTGGCTCTGGACTTTTCCGAACGGGCTTAGCGCCGCGATGACTTCATCTTCATTCACCTCGAAAGGCAGTTCGAATACACGGATCGTCCGAAGGCCAAGTCCTGCATGGTCGACATCCACAGGCCCGACGTTTCCGTCGGAGTGCCGAAATTTTAGTCCGTGTCGCGTCCTTTGAATGATCTCGTTGCAGGCAGCGTCGGAAGTCATCTTAACATAAACGACGCTGCTAATGATCGATAGGTGTATGCCGATGAGTTCGTCACGCGGGATCTTCACGTCTTCGCGTAGGAAGCGTTCGACGGCCAGTGCTTTGGGTCGTGCGTATTCGTTTGAGAAGGTGAACTTAAGAGTGTTCTTCCTGTAAGAGTTGGCCATTACAGCTTGTTCGAGTGAGATGCGCTTTGACGAGGAAGTAAACAAAACACTCCGCGCGCGCAGCGGCGTGGACGGCCGAGCGCGGTGCGCACTGCTGCCCTGCCGAACGCAGACTACCAACTGAGCTACCCAAGCACGACTCACTCCCCCTCCTCACAGCTTTACTTCCGCCAGTACCTTGTCTCCTACCTTCCAAACTTTACTGAAGCAAAGGTCCCGAGTTCGTGTCTCGGTCTGGCACACAGTTTTAATCTGCCAGGAAGTTTCATATCAGCGCACACTCCATTGCAGAGTGAAAATCTCATTCTGGGACCAACTGTTGACTGGGCGGCTTTCATATCCTTCTGCCATTATAGCTAGATATTCTCCTTTAGCGGTGTTCTAGATCTTTGGTATTGTTTTTACATGATGCTACATATTAAAGAGTGCTTTATTACTGACGTAACAGTAGAGCACTGTGCTCTATCTGGTCGAGGAGTGTGTAGCCACTTTGTCTCATCTTTTACGAGTCTGCCCTGTGCGTATTAAACCTGTGTTCTAAAAAAAAGTTGCTTTGTTATCACTGCTTGTCAGATCATTCACTGCAATGCAATTTATTTGTTTAGTGAATTCCTATTGGAAACTGTTACATGTGTGTTACTGAAACAACCGTCTCCCGCAGTAAGTGGGTGACTAACACCGTATGTAGAGCACAAAAAAATTTTATTCCTCCAAAACTCCTTCACTTTGAGACCCCTAGCGTGAATTGCTGGGTTGTACAAAAAGATGAACCGTGCGGTTTTGTCAGTCGTTTCTAATGGGCAATGAGCGTACGTAGCAACCTTATAGGGCTCTTCGATGTGCGAAAACTGGGAGTTAAGTTGAAGTGGTGCTGTGTAGTTCATTCTCACCAATGACATCTGCAGTTATTATATGTTGGGAGCAGACCTACTTAATGTTTCCTACTAGAAACTTCGTAGTATTATTAATATTTCACCTATAGGTTATAATGTTGAAATGTCCAGTTATTACACGACCTTTGGTAGCCGGGGAACTTGGGGGGGGGGGGGGAGGGGGTATGGGGCTGACCTAAATACGGATCTTGCAAGCGAGGTCAATGCACTGTTTTACACTTTTCCGCCATCATGAAGATGGTTGGCATTGCATTCAGCCGTTTAAAGACCTTATATGGATCATGCAATACGTTTGTTTCTTCTTGTTTTCTTTTCTTTTGTCACAAGTCATTTTGTCACCATAAGCCAATGGTGGGTTTATTAAGGACGTACGATTATCCAAAACTATGGCCAAAGTCACATATACAACTCAGTGTAACAACCGTCGTCTGTCTTCTCTGTGCAAATCGTTCATAGTAGACGCATACTCATGCGTCAGACATTCGACAATCGCTTGATTATAATTAGACCGGAGTAAAATATCCATCTCATCAAGACCACAAACCTATTTTCAATATTCAGTGAATCAACTGGCATGATCGCCGCAGTTGAGTCGTTTTGGCTGACGGACACGGATTGCGTGCGTGTGGGAGTTTCTTACGATATTAACAGAAATAGTTTCTATAATACTTTATGTTATGTAAATATAAGTTCGTTTTCCATCAGGAGTGGGTTTGTTCTATTTGTTGAATTTTTGTACGTTGACGTCCTTACTGAGTGGACAAGTAACTTTCATTTTTGTCTCAGTACATTTTCATGTATACCGAAGTTTTTATTTATGTACACCACAGACAGAACGACAAGACTAAGATATATACAGGGGAGGAAACATGCTAGCGAAGGAATTTACGTGAACAAACTCTGAGCTGAATAAAGCCCACAACTGCCGAGGTAGACCGCTGAGGACGCTAAATCGCGTTAACCAGCTCGCGGTGTGTGCAGATGGCGCCGTGTCTCGTGATGGTTAGATATCCCGTTTGCCTGGACGCCAACGTTAACTGCCTCGTCGTGTGTGCGACGGCTTAACATTGAACTATAGGTGGGTGGGAGGGGAAAAGGGGTAGTTTATTTCTTGCTATAATATGGAAAGTTTCATACATTTGTTTCATTCTCAACAAACTTACTCATCCATAACATAAAATCAAATACGCAAACGTACAACAACAGTGGAGTGTACAAAGTATCATGCCCCAGTTGTCCTGCCTACTATGTAAGGAAAACAGGCAGAAATTTCAAAACCTGTTTTCAAGAACATGTAAATACTTTCAGACTCAACCACTTTGAGCAATCAGTCATTGCACAACTTATGTTGGAAACGAAATATGTCATCAAACAGCCGGACGGAGTTGCTGAGGGGTTCTAGGCGCTACAGTCTGGACCCGCGCGACCGCTACGGTCGCAGGTTCGAAGCCTGCCTCGGGCATGGATGTGTGTGATGTCCTTAGGTTAGTTAGGTTTAAGTAGTTCTAAGTTCTAGGAGACTGATGACCTCAGAAGTTAAGTCCCATAGTGCTCAGAGACATTTGAACCATTTTTTTTTGTCATCAGCAATCTAGAAAAAAATTTCGTAGTATTACATAACGCAGCCAATGGTAAGACCCTAAATCTGTTAGGACAGCTGGAGATATACCTCCACAAAATCGATGCTAAATGAACAAATAGATTTCGGAAGCGACAGCTATTTCAGTAATTTTAGAGATCTGTTCTAAAGTTATTTCCCGCTTCTATCAGTTGTTTCCTGCATATGTCAATTGTTTAGCACTATGAAAAATTCATCTCTGACCACACCATGTACAAAAACATCTGTGAAGTGCTTAAAAACGTGTTTGCGAATGTGCCTCTTGAATGAAGTGATATGTTTGAAAACGATGGAGGAAAAAAACTTATGCTGGTGCTAAAACGTTAAATCGCGTTTCTTGGATTATTTGGTAAGTTTACACTATTCATCTTTTCCACTATTTCGCACATATTTTCCACGTCTGACTTACGAAATTCGTAACCTAACATCAAACCTTTTCGTGACAGGAATATGCATTTCATCTCATTCAAGAGAACAAAGAGAACAAATAAAGCATGTATTAAGACGAATTAATCTGAAGATGGACCCACAGGGTCCGAAATGCATTTTATACTGAATAAAACATGAAAAATTGTGACTGAAGGCGTTTTTTAATTCATACCTTGAGAATATTAAGTCCGGCCCACGTGTGAACGCCAGCAATAGGGCCTAAATAAATCACCACTAAATGCGTAATGGCTATTGTGATTAACGTATCTGTCTGAAATGTTCATCTGACTGCGTAAAAATAATGTTCATTACTGCACACGATCGAAAAAGTTGCAATTCTCTAAGAACAATAATTAACTCCAAGGAGGAAACGCCTTGCTCATTTCGTGATCACTGTTAAGTAAAATCAACTGTTTCGGAGAATATTAACCAATATTGAAGTCAGCGTTCTGTTTCAGCGCTCGGTCATTTAGAACTGCGGCAAAAAATTACTAACCGCTGTAACTCAGGGTGGTATATTGTCCGCAATGCAATGGAACATGCACCTCGTATTTTCCTAACTATCTTGTAAGTGCTTCAAGTTCTCAAAGTCCAATATTAATTCAATCAGAACTGGTCTTGCGCAAATCGAATGACAACGGTTTGCTACAGAATTATTGACCGTTCGAATATAGTAAATTTCCTTGCGATCGAGAAGTTTCTGTCTACAAATGAGCTCGTTCCAAACTCAGATGATATCATGCGAGCCATGGATGAAGGGCAACAGGCAGATTCCATATTCCTAGATTTCCAGAAAGCGTTTGACACGGTGCCCAACTGCAGACTGTTAACGAAGATAAGAATATAGGGAACAGGTTTCTAGATTTGAGAGTGGCTCCAAGACTTGCCCTGTGCCGAATGTTACCTCGCTAGCTAGAATGACTTACGCTGTAACTCTACGTAAGTAGTGTTGTCATTCAGATTACAAGAATGACACCAATCGGCTTTTATTTGAGATTCATATACGCAACAAAATTAAAATAATTTTTATACACGATGCGCATTCACATCCAACCACTTTCACAGCGTCTAGTATGTAGCAAAAGTCGACCGTTCTGAGATTAGTTCACTATTATTACCAAACTGGGTTAGACTCTAGCCGATAGGCAATGATTTAGAGCCGGCCGGTGTGGCCGGGCGGTTCTAGGCGCTACGGTCAGGAACCGCGCGACCGCTACGGTCGCAGGTTCGAATCCTTCCTCGGGCATGGATGTGTGTGATGTCCTTAGGTTAGTTAGGTTTAAGTAGTTCTAAGTCTAGGGGACTGATGACCTCAGATGTAAAGTCCCATAGTGCTTAGAGCCATTTGAACAATATTACTATATCAAAGCTATTCTCAATAGAAAACCACCGTAATTACTGCGAAGTCGTACCTTCACGCTACATTAATGAGACGTAATTCAGTTTAATATTAAGGGATCGTCGATTTATTCTTTCATACTATTACTGATTGCAGAATATATTGCCACCTCTGTTAAAATAATTGAAGTTAAATTGCCCTCATACTCTTTGTATGTAATTGTTTCTCGAGTCTTGTTATTTAGCGTAAAATATATCTTTTCTTTTGTTAACTCAAAGATGTAATAAACTTTCACACTCAGATGCCATTACTATGTAAATAGCGGCTTTGGTCTGGAATTCTGGTTACTGAAATATTAACGATAATTTTATTTAACTATATTTTCTATTTTTGGATCTCCACTTCGTGGTACTTCTTGTTAAATATGACCTCTTTTAATAACCTTCAGGTTTTTATCTTTTTAACCAACGCGAGTTCGCATGACGTAACACAAAGAAATAACAAATACCTTTCGTTCAAAATACAGTGTGTTTCAAAAAGAATATACGTATTTCGAATGCACATATTTATTAAACCTTAAGACATACGAATATGAAACTTTACACAATTATTTACGAAATTCTCAATTTCAGATTAGAGATGTTCAATATGTCCTCCATCAGTGACACGAAAAATATCGCATTGACACTTCAATTCCTCCTATACTCGGGCAAGCATGTCCTTCGTCACTGATGTGACACTACGGATCCGGTTCTTCAACTCTACCAGGTTCTGTGGGAGTGGTGGCACATAAACGTTGTCTTTAACGAAACCCCACAGGAAGAAGTCAGAAGGTGTCAAACCCGGTGACCGTGGAGCCCAGTTGAGACATGCTAAGTCGCCTGCTCCTTGACGACCTATCCAACGGTTCGGTAGAGTTTCATTCAGATATTCACGCCCTTGGCGACTCCTGTGAGGGGGTGCCCCGAATTGTTGAAAAATTAAGTTTTCTTCGTGCAGCCTCGGATACAACCAGTTTTGTAATACAGCGAGATACTGCTGACCATTAATCGTGTTTCCATCAAAGAAGACTGGGCCGTAAGCAGATGACAGGGATATCGCACAAAACACATTGACTTTGGGCAAATCTCGTACATGTTCAAAGGCTGCATGTGGATTTTACAGGCCCCAAATTCGAACATGGTGTTTGTTGACCTGACCACAAACAGGGAAAGTCGCTTCATTACTGAACACGATGCGATGTGCGAAAGTGTTGTTATTGTCAATAGCACCAAGTATCTCGTTACAAAATGCCACACTTTTGCCTTTGTCATCAGGACATAGAGCTTGTAACAGCTGTAACTTGTACGACTTCATAACCAACCGAAGTCCCAAAGTCCTCCAAATTGTTGTTGTAGGCAGTTGTAACTCTCGACTGGCACGACGAGCTGATTTTGAAGGACTACGTTGGAAAAAGTTTGAATTCGTGCAACATTTCCTTCAGAAACACGAGGGCGGCCAGGACTCTTTCCTTTACGATCACATCCTGTATCTAGAAACTGTCGATACCATCTGCGAATGTTCCTCTCATTCTAAGGATCAATTTGGTACCTGAACCTGTAACGTCTTTGCACTGTAATTACGGAATTTCACTTCGCAAACTCGAGAACACAAAATTATTTCTGCTACGGAGCAGCCATTTTAAACACATGAAGGTTACCAAGCAAAACAGAAGAAAACTGACATCTAGCGGCTATTAATATAAACTAGACTATGTATACGTTTCTCCAATAGCCGAGTCGAAGCGCAGCTATCGATAGTTTGGACAAAATAATACTTTGTAATACGTATACACCCTGTACTGTTACACGCCAGACGCACTGGCAAACAGTTTCTCATATTAAACCTGCGCTCTCACATTACGAAATTAGGAGTCGACTTTTTAAATTTGACTTTCTGTAGCTAGTCTCGGCTCACTTCTTTTTGGATTTATTGGCAAAATCCAGTTCTCAATACATTTTCTGAGTACACTGTGGTCGAGTGAAGCAAGAAAACTGTCCCTTCGAACGGAATCAAATTACCAAAAAAAGATTTACATGTCACTGTCACTGTAAATACTATAATTGATTGGTAATACGAAGCTGTACCACTTAAGGCATTGACAAGAAGTGGTTCCACCACTTCAAACAAACTCCGAAAGTCACTCGTCACGAATCTCTTCAATAATATTAAAATAGTTACACAACGCTTCGTAGTATGGTTCCGACTTTTCTGACGTTCACTTCCTTTTCTTAACACAGATCACAAACTTCACGCCGGCCAGAGTGGCCGCGCGGTTATAGACGCTACAGTCTGGAACCGCGAGACCGCTACGGTCGCAGGTTCGAATCCTGCCTCGGGCATGGATATGTGTGATGTCCTTAGGTTAGTTAGGTTTAAGTAGTTCTAAGTTCTAGGGGACTGATGACCTCAGAAGTTAAGCCCCATAGTGCTCAGAGCCATTTGAACCATTTTGAACAAACTTCACATAACACACTGCGTGAAGTAGCAAAATAAGACACAGTTCCCAATTTATGAATCGTTAGCGACTGGTAAACAAAATATAAATTACATCGAGACCTCCGGTCGGGAAACCACTATAATCCTATAAGCCACAACCACCAAATAAGCACGAACTCTATCACTTCTGAGCCGACCAGCAGATTCGCTAACACCCTCTCACGAAACAGTAGGACCCGTAAAGTCTTGCTGCTACTGAATGTTAAATTTTGGTGGTTGAAATTATATTTATTATTATGATTTTATTTCTGGCTCTTTTGGCCGCAGGTTCGAATCCTGCCTCGGACATCGATATGTGTGATGTCCTTAGGTTAGTTAGGTTTAAGCAGTTCTAAGTCTAGGGGACTGATGACCTCAGATGATAAGTCCCACAGTGCTTAGAGCAACTTGAACTTTAAGTCCAAATAAATTAACTTCCACTGAAAATATCAAGCCTCACAAATACACAGCTTAATGCACCAGCTCCTAACTCAAATAGGCGATGTCCCTAAACCACTCAACTGCATTCGCAGCTTAATTAATAAAATTCTAACATGCAGAACCTCACGGTTAGAAACACTACTAATTTTACTAAATCTTACAAATTTCGGAACAAGCTAACTGCGACCTCTCTCAGGAGCTAGACTTACCGACCAAACTAACTGTTACCAATATTACCTCACGTCGGACGAACTGCTGCGTCCTATGGCAAAACAGGGACTCAACTGTCTGAAATTTGTAAGTATCTCCAGAAACCATATCACAGACAAAATGCAACGATTTTTTGACTTCACAATAAAGCTTACATTGTAGAAAGTAGCTCTGCGGCGTCGTATAGCAGATATCTGCGATCATGGACTATCTCTTGACTCCGCCTTTGCTGCTGCCCAGTCTCTGCTTTTCTGCACAGTTGATGGGTATTGGAGCCTTTTGTCGATCTGGACATCTACAACATATACACAAAAATTACTAGGCAACAATTTCAACATGATTGCGTTAAAGCCCTTCGTGACCCTTCTCTACAACTCTCGTGACATAGCACATATGCGACGGCGAATAATGTCTTTTAATGTACGTCGAATTTGACACAGTGCAGGTATCGTCAGTAGCGACCAAGGGAGGTGTGGTAGGACCGCTATTGTTTTCTGTATAGACAAATTATTTGACGAATAGGATGAACAGCTATTCACTGCTGTTTGCTGACGACGCTGCGATTTAAGCGAAGATTTCGTCGTTGAGCGACTGTAGAGGTACACAAGATGACTTAGACAGAATTTCTAGGTGTGAAGAACGGCATCTTGCTCTAAAAGTAGAAAAATGTAAGATAATATGGGTGTTTAGGGAAAACAATCCGGTAATGTTCGAATAAAGCATTAGTAGTGTACTGCTTGCCGCAGACTCGTCGATTGACTATCTAGATGTACCGTTGCAAAGCGACATGAAATGGAACGAAAACATGAGGACATTAGCAGGGAAAGCGAATTTTAGGAAAGCGTGCTTCATCTGTAAAGGAGACCGCGTCTAGAACGGTATTGCCAACAATTCTTGCATACTGATGGAGTTTTTGGGATCCCCACCAGTTCGGATTAAAGGAAAACGTCGAAGCAATTCAGAGACTGGCAGCTAGATTTGTCACAGGTAGATTCAGTCATCACGAAAGAATTACGGAGATTCTTTGTGAACTCAAATAGGATACTATTGACGGAAGACGTTCTTTTTGCGGAGCTCTATAGAGAAAATTTTGCAGTACGAGCATTTGAAGATGACTGTAGAACGATTCTACTGGCGCCAAAATACATTTCGCGCAAGTACGAGAAAGAAAAGATAAGAGAAATTAGGGCTCGTACGGAGGCATCTATCATAATCCCACCCCACACCATCATACCATGACCTCCATACAGGTCCCTTTCAAGGACATTAAGGGGTTGGTATGTGGTTCCTGGTTCACACAAGATGGCGAGAATCACTGTTTAGACTATACCTGGACTCGTCCGTGAACATAACCTGGGACCACTGTTCCATGACCTCCTGAGACGCGGCAAGGTAGGAGTAGGCAAAATGCAACAGGGAATAACAATATTAATGTGCTAATAGTAAACTGCAGGAGCGTCTATAGAAAGGTCCCAGAACTGCTCTCATTAATAAACGGTCACAACGCCCATATAGTACTAGGGACAGAAAGTTGGGTGAAACCAGACGTAAACAGTAATGAAATCCTAAACTCAGATTGGAATGTATACCGCAGAGACAGGCTGGACAGTGAAGGGGGAGGCGTGTTTATAGCGATAAGAAGTGCAATAGTATCGAAGGAAATTGACGGAGATCCGAAATGTGAAATGATTTGGGTGATGGTCACGGTTGAAGCAGGCTCAGACATGGTAATTGGATGTCTCTATAGGCCCCCTGGCTCAGCAGCTGTTGTGGCAGAGCACCTGAAGGAAAACTTGGAAAATATTTCGAGTAGATTTCCCCACCATGTTATAGTTCTGGGTGGAGATTTTAATTTGCCGGATATAGACTGGGAGACTCAAACGTTCATAACGGGTGGCAGGGACAAAGAATCCAGTGAAATTTTTTTAAGTGCTTTATCTGAAAACTACCTTGAGCAGTTAAACAGAGAACCGACTCGTGGCGATAACATATTAGACCTTCTGGTGACAAACAGACCCGAACTATTTGAAACAGTTAACGCAGAACAGGGAATCAGCGATCATAAAGCGGTTACGGCATCGATGAGTTCAGCCGTAAATAGAAATATTAAAAAAGGTAGGAAGATTTTTCTGTTTAGCAAAAGTGACAAAAAGCAGATTACAGAGTACCTGACGTCTCAACACAGAAGTTTTGTCTCAAGTACAGATAGTGTTGAGGATCAGTGGACAAAGTTCAAAACCATCGTACAACAGCCGGCCGAAGTGGCCGTGCGGTTAAAGGCGCTGCAGTCTGGAACCGCAAGACCGCTACGGTCGCAGGTTCGAATCCTGCCTCGGGCATGGATGTTTGTGATGTCCTTAGGTTAGTTAGGTTTAACTAGTTCTAAGTTCTAGGGGACTAATGACCTCAGCAGTTGAGTCCCATAGTACTCAGAGCCATTTGAACCATCGTACAACATGCGTTAAATGAGTATGTGCCAAGCAAGATCGTAAGAGATGGAAAAGAGCCACAGTGGTACAACAACCGAGTTAGAAAACTGCTGCGGAAGCAAAGGGAACTTCACAGCAAACATAAACATAGCCAAAGCCTTGCAGACAAACAAAAATTACGCGAAGCGAAATGTAGTGTGAGGAGGGCTATGCGAGAGGCGTTCAATGAATTCGAAAGTAAAGTTCTGTGTACTGACTTGGCAGAAAATCCTAAGAAATTTTGTTCGTATGTCAAAGCGGTAGGTGGATCAAAACAAAATGTTCAGACACTCTGTGACTGAAACAGAGGATGACAGACTAAAGGCCGAAATACTAAATGTCTTTTTCCAAAGCTGTTTCACAGAGGAAGACTGCACTGCAGTTCCTTCTCTAGATTGTCGCACAGATTACAAAATGGTAGATATCGAAATAGACGACAGAGGAATAGAGAAACAATTAAAATCGCTCAAAAGAGGAAAGGCCGCTGGACCTGATGGGATACCAGTTCGATTTTACACAGAGTACGCGAAGGAACTTGCCCCCCCTTCTTGCAGCGGTGTATCGTAGGTCTCTAGAAGAGCGTAGCGTTCCAAAGGATTGGAAAAGGGCACAGGTCATCCCCGTTTTCAAGAAGGGACGTCGAACAGATGTGCAGAACTATAGACTTATATCTCTAACGTCGATCAGTTGTAGAATTTTGGAACATGTATTATGTTCGAGTATAATGACTTTTCTGGAGACTAGAAATCTACTCTGTAGGAATCAGCATGGGTTTCGAAAAAGACGGTCGTGTGAAACCCAGCTCGCGCTATTCGTCCACGAGACTCAGAGGGCCATAGACACGGGTTCACAGGTAGATGCCGTGTTTCTTGACTTCCGCAAGGCGTTCGATACAGTTCCCCACAGTCGTTTAATGCACAAAGTAAGAGCATATGGACTATCAGACCAATTGTGTGATTGGATTGAAGAGTTCCTAGATAACAGAACGCAGCATGTCATTCTCAATGGAGAGAAGTCTTCCGAAGTAAGAGTGATTTCAGGTGTGCCGCAGGGGAGTGTCAGAGGACCGTTGCTATTCACAATATACATAAATGACCTGGTGGCTGACATCGGAAGTTCACTGAGGCTTTTTGCAGATGATGCTGTGGTGTATCGAGAGGTTGCAACAATGGAAAATTGTAGTGAAATGCAGGAGGATCTGCATCGAATTGACGCATGGTGCAGGGAATGGCAATTGAATCTCAATGTAGACAAGTGTAATGTGCTGCGAATACATAGAAAGATAGATCCCTTATCATTTAGCTACAAAATAGCAGGTCAGCAACTGGAAGCAGTTGATTCCATAAATTATCTGGGAGTACGCATTAGGAGTGATTTAAAATGGAATGATCATATAAAGTTGAACGTCGGTAAAGCAGATGCCAGACTGAGATTCATTGGAAGAATCCTAAGGAAATGCAATCCGAAAACAAAGGAAGTAGGTTACAGTACGCTTGTTCGCCCACTGCTTGTATACTGCTCAGCAGATAGGGTTGATAGAAGAGATACAGAAGATCCAACGGAGAGCAGCGCGCTTCGTTACAGGATCATTTAGTAATCGCGAAAGCGTTACGGAGATGATAGATAAACTCCAGTGGAAGACTCTGCAGGAGAGACGCTCAGTAGCTCGTACGGGCTTTTGTTAAAGTTTCGAGAACATACCTTCACCGAAGAGTCAAGCAGTATATTGGTCCCTCCTACGTATCTCGCGAAGAGACCATGAGGATAAAATCAGAGAGATTAGAGCCCACACAGAAGCATACCGACAATCCTTCTTTCCACGAACAATACTAGACTGGAATAGAAGGGAGAACCAATAGAGGTACTCAGGGTACCCTCCGCCACACACCGGAGTATGTGGAGTATGGATGTAGATGTAGATGTACTTTGTTCTTGACACCAGGCTTTACAGGCTCTCCTGTGACCAGGGGTCAGTGGAATGCACCTTAAAGGTCTCCGGGCGAATAAAACATGTCTATTTAATCGTCTGTAGACTGTGTGTCTGGAGACAACTGTTCCAGTGGCTGCGGTAAGGTACCGAGCAAGGGTACCTGCAGTACTCCGTGGCCGTCTGCGGGCACTGATGGAGAGATATCGGTCTTCTTGTTGTATTGTACACTGTGGACACCACGTACTGTAGCACCTGGACACGTTTCCTGTCTGCTGGAATCGTTGCCATAATCTTGATCACACTTTGTGGCACACGGAGGGCCTGTGCTAAGACCTGCTGTGTTTGACCTGCCTCCAGTCGCCCAAGTATTCTACCCCTCATAACGTCATCAGTATGTGTTCTTTGAGCCATTTCAACACACAGTCAACATTATCACATCTGATAACGTCTGCACAATTACTCGCTGCACCGTACTCTGACATACACCAACACACCTCTGCGTATGTGGACTGCTGCCAGCGCCACCGTGCGACGACCGCAGGTCAGATGCACCTCATGCTCATACCCCGAGGTGATTTAAACCCGCAAACCGCCCACCAGAGCGTTGTTTCACCATGTATCATCATTATCCTTAATTTATGAGCATGAGTGTAGATAGTCTATTTGTGAGTGGACAGGGAATGGGTAGTTTTGGTACAATGTACGCTTTGCCATGTTGCATACGTTCGCATACGGAGTATGTATGCAGATATAGATGTAGATCCACATCTGTCATGAATACAGTACAGGTAATGAATGTAGAATATTATTATTGTTTGGTTTGCATTCTTTGCCGGCGTATTGCTACCCTGCTGTCGTCGCTCATACAGCTGTGAGCGGGGTAATATCATCTTCACCAGCACCTCTGGATTCTTCGCGATTCGTTACAAACAATAGCTTCCTGCCACCGTTACTCTCCAACATTAGCACAAATGCATTCCCCTAGTTCTAGTCCGTCTATCCGCTCGCAGTATTGCTCAATGAAATACCCTATCTTAAAGATATACTCAAGGATTAAAATAATACCCAGTGGCGCTAGACGAATCGTCGCGATGGTAATAGTTCACGTTCATGATGCGCTGTGTTTTAATCACTATTCTGAGTGTCTCCTGTTTCTACCACAACCACTCTCCCTTTCGTTAAGAACATTGAAATACGGGTGAGTAGCCTGTCAACACACAGCAAGGATTTCTTCTCGGGAGACGGCTTTCTCACAGGCACGCATGCTAAGCGTCCAGTCTCCAGCAGGAGAGAGCTGCCGAGATGAACCAGACGCACTCGGAGAAAGGTTCGTTGCCCGGGTGCGTGCATGCCGAGTCCTTGAACTTCGGTGAAAGTGATGGCGGCGCGGTACTTCCTAGTGAGGCGAAAGCAACGCATTGTCTTGGTCGTCAGACTTCTCCTGCGATCAACGGTGGAGGCTCGTGGGCCTAAACCACAGCGAAACGCTGTGAGAAAATATAGTGCACACGACCCCACTCTCTGTTGTCAATGACAGTCATGCAACGAGACACCAGGAACGGAAATTCTGACACAGCAACGAGATCGCTTGTTACTTCTTTGTTCGATATAGACAACGGATGTCTGCTTGATTCCATATTTCTAGATTTCCAGAAGACTTTTGACACTGTTCCCCCCAAGTGGTATCTAATCAAATTGCGTGCCTATGGAGTACAGTCTCATTTCTGGGATCATCTAGTGTAACAAAAGTGATATCTGGGGTTCTCCAAGGAAATATTAGAGGGTCTCTGCCGATCTTAACCTGTAACAATGATTTAGCATACAATCTCAACAGCCTTCTTAGACTGTTTAACGATGATTGTGCCATTCACCGTGTATTAGACTCACTATAAGATCAAACTGGGTGCGAAAAGTGACATTTGAGCCTAAATAACGAAAAGTGTAAGATCCTCTGCATGAGCACTAAAAAAATTCCGTTACATTCCGGTTACACGATGAATCACACAAATCTAAAGGTTGTCAATTCAACTACGCACCATTGAGTAACAATTACGAAAAACTTAAACAAGGACCATCACATAGAAAGTGTGGGGAAGGCGAACCAGAGACTAAGTTTTACTGACAGAACACTTAGAGTATGCCTACACTACGCTTGTCCGTCCTCTTCTGGAGTATTGCTGCTTAGTATGAGATCCTTGCCACGTACGTTTGACAGAGGACTTCGAGAAGTTTAAGGAAGAGTAATCAGTTCTGTATTATTGCGAAGTAGGCGAGACAGTGTCATAGATGTGATAGGTGTGTTGAAGTGGGAATTATTAGCAGGCGTTTCTCGTTGCGCCGAGATCTTCCCACAAAAATTCAATCATTAACTATCTGCTCCGAATGCCAAAGTATTTTGTTGACTCCCACCTACATAAGTAGAAACGACCGTCGTAACAAAATAAAAGGAATCAGCGCTCGCACAAGAAGATTTAGGCGTTCATTTCTCCCACGCGCTTTTCGAGAATGGAACCGTAGAAAAATAACATGACAGCGGTTCTATGAACAATCTGCTAAGCACTTAAGTGTGAATTGTAGAGTAGTCATGTACGTGTGGATTTAGATGTAAATGCGGGTATAAACGAAAGATTTGAAGCCAAGTAGAGGACTTGGGAATTTGTGACACCGAAACTAAAAACTGAACTCCGTCCGAACAGGCCTTGGAAGGCCCAACGGTACCGACAGGCCACCGTGTCATCCTCAGCCCACGGACGTCACTGGATGTGGATATGGAGGGCTATGTGGTCAGCACACCGCTCTCCCGGCCGTATTCAGTTTACGAGACCGGAGCAGCTACTTGTCAATCAAATAGCTTCGCAGTTTACCTCACATGGGCTGAGTGCACCTGGCTTGCCAACAGCGCTCGGCAGACCGGATGGTCAACCATCCCTTGCTAGCCTAGCCCGACAGCGCCTAACTTCGGTGATCTGACGGAAATAGGTGTGATAACGAAAATGCAGATAAAATACCTTGTGCACCATTCAAAATTTTTCGCCGTTTAATATCTCTTGATAAGTTTCAGTATACTGCTATTTCTGACTCTACAAACTTTATTACAGAAACTATACGTAACAGATGTAATGGTGTATTTATTTGAGAATGTATATAGCTGATTGTAGTTATAATGTAAATATTGAAAATTGCTGGGTAATCACCAAGGGAACTGTGTTTAAATATGCCGATTGCAGCGACGTAATGGCAGTAGCTGCACCGTTGTTTATGTTTGCGTGTGGAGAGTGCGGTGTGCAGTTAAGATCGCGCAAATTTAGGCGCAGCTACTTTGTTAACCAGCGAGTATTGAGAGCACGGTCGGAGTGGACAGGTGGAGGAAGCTGTAATTCTAAGTATTGCCTGTCCCATAATTACGGCTGGCTCTGGAAACGACTTGTGGTTCTCAACTAGCAGGAGCAGTATCGGCTCAGCATTGTTGTCGGTTACATACGTCATCGTCCGCACAGCTACAATATCCTAAGACTGTTACCTGACAGAGTACGACTAATATTGTACAGGCATTAAGCAGTGGCAGTTCTATAACAAATTTTAATGACCAATTTTCTTGAATAATAACATGCAATAGCTAAAACAAGTAGGACACCTTTGCAATCAATGTCCTTAGACATTGCCAGCAAGCATGTTTCCTTTTCTTTCCATGCAATCACCGAATGTCATAAAAATACGTAAAAATATGAAAATCGGTTAACTATTTACTGCTAGGTTTGTTTGTTTGCTAATGGCCAGTTTGAGTCTAAATTTTGCTGGTTCAGTAACTGTTCATTCTTGTACTGCACAACACAGTTTAAACTAATTTGCAATTTTGCATATTAATTTCACTCACTTAAAGTAACGCAAAATTTCACTGGAAATACTAATAGCTGAAGATACAGCACAAATGAAGACTTCGCAATTTCATTTATTCTGTATTTAGCTTAGCGAGTTACTTCTGCTGGCTTGATATGTATTTTACTGTCCTTATGTTAAAAGTAAACCTGTTGCTCATTTGCATAAAGTAAATTCAATTCAGTGTTTCAGTAACTAAAAGTAAATTGCTTGCCTTTTTCCAAATTTTGCATTACGTGACGCTAGGTTACTGAGAGTCATTTTTTTTACGTAACAGAGTTTTAATTACAGCCAGTCATTTATTCAACCAGCAACTTCATTTAATTTTGCTTTCAAAATTTAGTATTTCAGAATAAGTAACTGCAACTCAGTGATTCCTGATTCATTTACGTTCTTATGAACTGTTGTGTCGTGGAAAAGCATGACAACATTCTGTTGCCATGCCAGTGATTATTAGCATAATTTTCTTTGCCATTACCTTCCTTAAGATCCCGGAGATTCATTACCCTAGTGGGGTGGCGAACGTTTAATTATTATTTTTTTTTTTTTTGCTACTCAGTATCCTTTGTATTAAATATTAAGTGGTACCCTTTTCCCCCTGTGTGGTTCGTTAGCGAGTGCACTAAATACCACCCATTTCAAAATTATTATCAGTGGTTAGATTAGGTTTAGACTAGATTCTTCCTTCAGAAGGGTCTGTTTTACATTTCCCTCTTGCTAACGGGTATTATTTTCCTTCGGTAACTATAGCCTTAGTCACTGTAAAATTTCATTAAGTGTACGAAATCACGCTAATTTATGTCGCAATCTAACAGGCCAGTCAGGAAGGGGGAGGATAAAAACTACCTTTGCACAGGTTGCCCATATCCCAAATACACTCCTGGAAATTGAAATAAGAACACCGTGAATTCATTGTCCCAGGAAGGGGAAACTTTATTGACACATTCCTGGGGTCAGATACATCACATGATCACACTGACAGAACCACAGGCACATAGACACAGGCAACAGAGCATGCACAATGTCGGCACTAGTACAGTGTATATCCACCTTTCGCAGCAATGCAGGCTGCTATTCTCCCATGGAGACGATCGTAGAGATGCTGGATGTAGTCCAGTGGAACGGCTTGCCATGCCATTTCCACCTGGCGCCTCAGTTGGACCAGCGTTCGTGCTGGACGTGCAGGCCGCGTGAGACGACGCTTCATCCAGTCCCAAACATGCTCAATGGGGGACAGATCCGGAGATCTTGCTGGCCAGGGTAGTTGACTTACACCTTCTAGAGCACGTTGGGTGGCACGGGATACATGCGGACGTGCATTGCCCTGTTGGAACAGCAAGTTCCCTTGCCGGTCTAGGAATGGTAGAACGATGGGTTCGATGACGGTTTGGATGTACCGTGCACTATTCAGTGTCCCCTCGACGATCACCAGTGGTGTACGGCCAGTGTAGGAGATCGCTCCCCACACCATGATGCCGGGTGTTGGCCTTGTGTGCCTCGGTCGTATGCAGTCCTGATTGTGGCGCTCACCTGCACGGCGCCAAACACGCATACGACTATCGTTGGCACCAAGGCAGAAGCGACTCTCATCGCTGAAGACGACACGTCTCCATTCGTCCCTCCATTCACGCCTGTCGCGACACCACTGGAGGCGGGCTGCACGATGTTGGGGCGTGAGCGGAAGACGGCCTAACGGTGTGCGGGACCGTAGCCCAGCTTCATGGAGACGGTTGCGAATGGTCCTCGCCGATACCCCAGGAGCAACAGTGTCCCTAATTTGCTGGGAAGTGGCGGTGCGGTCCCCTACGGCACTGCGTAGGATCCTACGGTCTTGGCGTGCATCCGTGCGTCGCTGCGGTCCGGTCCCAGGTCGACGGGCACGTGCACCTTCCGCCGACCACTGGCGACAACATCGATGTACTGTGGAGACCTCACGCCCCACGTGTTGAGCAATTCGGCGGTACGTCCACCCGGCCTCCCGCATGCCCACTATACGCCCTCGCTCAAAGTCCGTCAACTGCACATACGGTTCACGTCCACGCTGTCGCGGCATGCTACCAGTGTTAAAGACTGCGATGGAGCTCCGTATGCCACGGCAAACTGGCTGACACTGACGGCGGCGGTGCACAAATGCTGCGCAGCTAGCGCCATTCGACGGCCAACACCGCGGTTCCTGGTGTGTCCGCTGTGCCGTGCGTGTGATCATTGCTTGTACAGCCCTCTCGCAGTGTCCGGAGCAAGTATGGTGGGTCTGACACACCGGTGTCAATGTGTTCTTTTTTCCATTTCCAGGAGTGTACGTAATAGGAACTTGTAGGCGGGCAACGGCCAGCTATGACGTAAGTCGCGAGGTCTTCGTGGAAACCCATTTCCGTTCAACAGAGCATACTCATCGACATTGGCCGCCTACTTAGCTTACATTCATCGTAAAACCCTAGCACAGCGCGGTTCAAAGCGGAAGTGACTCCCGTGTGTATAATGCGTACCCTCATATGGCGAGAGGTGGGAACAACTGATGCTCCCAGGAATGCTCGCGAACATGATCGTTTGGGTGGTCCAGCTATTATATTCTGGAGAGGCATAATGTTAAGTGGCGTACCGATATCCAAATCATTGAACACGGTTGACTCACAGGTCAACGCTATCGCGACACTGTACTCCTTCCCCATGTGCTCCTGTTCAAGGTGCATGGGGCCGTGGTTTCATTTTCATGAATGGCAAAGCGTGACTGAAAGGCGCAGGTGGCTCTTGCAGCGAGTGGATACTTGGCGAATGACCTGGCCTGCCATTCCCACAACTTAAATCTTATTGAGCAGGCGTGGGATGCTGCGGGGACACGTATTGCAGAACGTTCACGTGCACCAGAGACCGTCCAGCACTTGTCAACAACGCTGGTGGAAGAGCTGAGAGCCCTCCCGCCACAACTCCTCACCAGCCTTGTGGCCAGCATGGGAACACGTTGCAAGACATGCACTGCCGTTCGTGGTGATCAAAAACCCTATTAAGAATCGTTTCCAGCCTTTTGTAATGTCCTTGGAAGCAGCATAAAGTCTAGGCGACCTCAACGTAATTGTTATTTTTCAGTAATAGTGAAACTTCTGTTCGTCTCATTGAGTTTCTGTCAATTACCTTCTGTACTATACTGTAGCACTTCTTTCTATATGTGGTCGTAGTTTCATCGAGCTATGTTATTTGGCAATGACGCATCATGTGAAATTTGCTTTTGTCCTTAGGCCTTGTTTGACACGATGATGTTTAGTACATTACAAACTCACTTTTCGTTAATTTTAAGTACGTAAACCTGAAAACCTCTGATCTGAGGCGCCGTCTTGTTATGTTTTCGCTAGTACCGTTACCATAAAGCCAGTGGCATCACACTGGAAGCATCAGTCCGTCTATGGCAGCCGTTCGCAGTCTATTGGGGTTGCCTACACTCCAGTGTGTCAAGTAAGGTCGAATGTCTGCAATTTAAGTGAATTTTATTTAAGCCATATTTTGGGATCGAGTGAAAAATAAAGTGAGTATACTACGAGGTGTGGCTAGAAAAAAACCGGACTAGTACTGGTGAAACAATAAAACGAATGCAATAAGGCTGAATGTCGCGTGGCCTGTCACCTGACTCTCGCTCCGCCTACTGCTCGAGTTTCATCTGCCTCCTGCACTCAGTCTGCCCGTGGCGTCTGTTTTAAGTAGTTGACGTTTTGTCTGTGCGTCGGAAAATGTTGAGTGTACAGAAAGAACAGCGTGTTAACATCAAATTTTGTTTCAAACTAGGAAAATCTGCAAGTGAAACGTTTGTAATGTTACAACAAGTGTACGGCGATGATTGTTTATCGCGAACACAAGTGTTTGAGTGGTTTAAACGATTTAAAGATGGCCGCGAAGACACCAGTGATGACACTCGCACTGGCAGACCATTGTCAGCAAAAACTGACATCAAAGGGATTGTGCACATTGATTGGGCACCAGAGGGACAAACAGTGAATCAGCATTACTACATTAGCGTCCTGGCTACCCTACGTGAGCGAGTACGGAGAAAACGGAACGATTTGTGGAGAAAAAAGTCATGGAGCCTTCACCAAGACGATGCCCCAGCTCACAGTGCGTTGTCAGTGAAGACGTTTTTGGCAAAACACAACATTCCCATCTTAGATCATCCACCCTACTCACCTGATTTGGCCCCCTGTGACTTTTTTCTTTTCCGTAAAGTCAAGTCAGCTTTGAAAGGAACTAGATTTGAGACTGTTGAAGCAGTAAAAGAAAAAGCGACGGAAGTAATGTATGGACTTACCGAAAATGATCTGCAGCATTGCTATGAACAGTGGAAAATTCGTATGGGGCGGTGTAGAGACCGAGGAGGAGAGTACATTGAAGGAGATAACATGAAATTGTAAATAATTGTAAATAAATGTTTTTTCCAGCATCAGTCCGGTTTTTTTCTAGCCGCACCTCGTATGTTTTATCGTGTCCATTTTTTGTGCGATAGATAATATTTTATTCAAATAAACTCTACGAACTCTACGCATTTACAAGTAGTTGCTTGAAGTGGACGAAAATCGTTAGGAGTCAGTTGAACAAAGCAACGAGGAGAACTTTCCGAGTGAAGAAGAAGATTCTACGTACACTACAAGAGAGGTCGAGTATGCAGATGATGGTACTGAAATGGAGGACGCTAGTCTGATAGAGCACCTCGAAACTTCTCGTGCACGACGACGTCCAATACATCGAAACAATAAAAATTTCGTTTATTTTGACAACAACAGAATATACACTTTTTACGACATTCCTCCCTTTTATTTTCCAGAATTAATATCTTTTTTAGATGGTTTACTAATGTACTATCTTTATGATAGTACTATACCTTGAATAAATTCTGTTAAATTTTTAGCCATTTATATCATATCATAAAAAAATTACGACTTTTCAGAAAACAGTAATGATTTTCAGTTATTCCGATATTTGAATGTATTAATCAAATTTTTTTGTTATATGACCCATATAACTTCAAAAAGCACGCTTTTGAGAAGTAAAAAATCAAATAAAAAGGTGTAATACATTATTTGTTACATTTAATAGATAATTTGTTATTTTGTCGCTGGGGTGCGGCCCATCTCAATGTGTTCAAAAATGGTTCAAATGGCTGTGAGCACTATGAGACTTAACATCTGAGGTCATCAGTCCCCTAGAACTTAGAACTACTTAAACCTAAGTAACCTAAGGACATCATACACATCAATTCCCGAGGCAGGATTCGAATTTGCAACCGTAGCAGTCACTCGGTTCCGGCCTGAAGGGCCTAGAACCGCTTGGCTACAAGGACCGGCATCTCAATGTATCAAGCACGCTACTGCACAAACGAGTGTCAAGTAAAGGTTAAGTTTTGCACATCACCGTATAAGCAATAGCAATTCATAAAGTAATTCAGTACAGAGTAAGACTCGTCAGTTGTCCAAAACTGTGATTTATTTAACACAACATGACTTCACAATAGATAATCAGATAATAATATTTCCTTGACTTTTCCACTTGACGGATGAGTTTCTTCATTGTCTATTGTTCCCAGATTAATCGGCCTACGACATTGTCGCTTGATCATTAGCTTGAGGTGCTACTGCTCGTGTGGAAAATCTCGCGTTTACAGCGGTGGGCAGTTACGGAGTCCATCTTGATTATAGCTTTCACGGACCGTTGAAGGAAAGTCAAACACTGCCCCGCTAACACTGCCTCTAGCCTCGTTAACTGCCTCAATTAGGGGAGAAATAGTCCACAATTTTCCATATCCAGCAGATGTCACCCGTTGGGAATTAGACCTTGCAGAGCCACCAGATTTAGGGGTTGTCGAATGTCATCTTTCACTCTCTCTTCAATTAGTCATAGACAGTTTTTATGAGTTTAATATCGGGTGAATTAGCGCGTCAGTTGAGATGCGATAAGGGGCCAGAGTGTTCTGCGAACCAGGAAAATATGCATGCAGTCCTGTGAACATAACTTGCCATCTTGGAAGACAGGGGTGTCCACAGCACACTCGTTGTCGAGATGTTGAAGGAAGGCCAGTACTTGGTCACCGAAAATGTGGAAATGAACATCAACTTATGCACTGCCGGTTGAACCAGTGTCTCCTAAGAAAAGAAAGCCTGTGCATGTTATACGTGACCTCACAACATGGCATCGTACGTAGGCAACGGAAGCTTACAAACTTCGCACTGAACGTTATTTATATAATTGAGCAAGGCCGTGAGCGTAATTACTACTAGAGTGAAATGTTTTTGTTTAATTTGTGTGTGAATGTGTTCGGTCATCCTATGATCGTTGTACTTACGAAATGCCGTTTCGTTGTTCTGTACCGACTTCTGGATGAAATTATGACGAAGGCCCAAAAATTACAGATTTTAAATTTCTGGAGGATGAAACAATAAGGAATAAATGGTTTCAAGAATAGACAGGAATAAATTTTCTCCTGATTTAAGTTCAAGAATAGTTTATGTTTTGTTTGTGTTTAAAAAAAATGTTCAAATGTGTGAAATCTTATGGGACTTAACTGCTAAGGTCATTAGTCTCTACGCTAACACACTACTTAACCTAAATTAGCCTTAAGGACAAACACACACACCGATGCCCGAGGGAGGACTCGAACCTCCGCCGGGACCAGCCTCACAGTCCATGACTGCAGCGCCCCAGACCGCTCGGCTAGTCCCGCGCGGCTGTTTGTGTTTTAAAAAGTGGTTAATTTTGACGCCGAAGAGAAGAGTTTATAGTGTTTTTTTTATCTGTCACGTCCTCCCCCCATATTACCTTGTTTACATTATATAAATTTGTTATTTCGCAGGCGCATGCTTAGAAATTTAGATAAATCTGTAAATTGAATGTCATGCAGATGCTTCTTCAAGAACATTAACTTCCTTACATTCACATGACACTATATTTCCTCTTTAGTATTTGCTACTAGTAATACATATCGATCTGCCTCCAATATTCGCCAATTGTTCACGTATTCTCAAGTCCACTGCTTTTTCCTGCGTTGTTAGCGGAAGTGGAGTCGAGGAAAACGTAGTTGGACATTTACCTTTAGCGATATCTCGGCTTCCGTAATCTGTTTTTTTTCTTTCTTTTTGTTACATCTGAGATTTTGTGCATTTAATGAAAGTTGTGTTCAAGAAATCGAGCTGTGATTTCATGTGTTCCACAGTCAGAATTTGTGGAAACATGTTTTTACCGACTCCAGCCTCCACTAATAACGAAGGAAAAAACAACGGACTTTAAAGCACGTAGACAGGAGCAAGAGGCCTCATTGACCACAGAAGATGCTTCTGGTTGAAAACTTATTTTAAATTACAGTAAACGTAAGATGGGAAAAACCATAAACGTAAATTTTTAAATAAAAACAAAATGCATATGGTGAAAATTTTCTCCTAATTGCAGTAAACTTAAGGCGGGAAAAATGGTAATAGATAGATAACAGCTGCTGCGGAAGATGGCCATGCTAATAAACATACTTTGACCGGTCGCCCATGCCTTGGATCCTTCCATCTGCTTGTTGCCAAGGGGTGTCTGCCCTTTCAAATTGCGTCTAACTTTTAGTTTTTGTGGCCGGCCGGAGTGGCCGTGCGGTTCTGGGCGCTACAGTCTGGAGCCGAGCGACCGCTACAGTCGCAGGTTCGAATCCTGCCTCGGGCATGGATGTGTGTGATGTCCTTAGGTTAGTTAGGTTTAATTAGTTCTAAGTTCTAGGCGACTGATGACCTCAGCAGTTAAGTCGCATAGTGCTCAGAGCCATTTTTAGTTTTTGTCATTCGTTCTTTTACCGTGGCTCCTCTAAAACTTTCCGATGCTCCACTCTAAACCCCGCGATGTGAGATCCTTACCAGATAGGATTAACGTAGTATATCGAGAAAGTTAAAAAAAGAGCAATGTTTTGTATTCTTGAGAAATAGGGTAGAGAGTGCCACGGTCATGATACGGGATTTGGGGAGGACATCATTAAAATAAAGGTGTTTCTCTTTGCGGCGGGAGCTTCTCACGATACTTCAATCACCAACTTTCTCCTCCGAATGCGAAAATATTTTGTTGACGCTGACCTCCATAGGGAGAAATGCTCATCATAATAAAATAGGGGAAATCAGATCTCGCACGGAAAGATATATGTGTTCGTTTTTTCTGTGCGCTGTTCGAGAGTGGAATAATAAAGAATTATTGTGAAGGTGGTTCGATGAACCCTCTGCGAGGCAGAGTATTGATGTAGATGTAGGTGAGTTGCTGGCCTTGGGCGCTCTGCCACTCCACCTCGCGACTGTGGATGCCACAAATTCTCATGTCACTACATAACTGAAATGGAAATGCGTCATAATTCAGTACTCCGATTACTATGTGGTTTTCACTAAACGCCGTTAAAATACTGCGCTCATGCACCTTCTTTTCCAAGCTGTTTCTTCTGTCACTCAGTTCTTATGACTCCTGAACCAAGTACATCGGCAATGAGCTAGGTCACTGACACGCCTCAAGTACTGTATGACTTATTGTTTATGGGCAAAACCACGTTTTTATATTCGAGCAGAAACGTAGATGACGCTCAACAACTGCTATGATAGCCCCATTCTTAGCAATCATATACAGCCACTCGCTTGATGAAAGATGCATACCAGAATATTGGAAAGTTACATGGTCACACCAATTCTCTAGAAAGGAAATAGCAGTAATTCACTGAATTACAGATCGAAATCACTAAGGTCGATTTGCAGTAGTATTTCGGAACATATTTTATGTTTGAACGTTGTGAGTTATTTCGAAAGCAACGATCTGTTCAGACACAGTGCGCACCGATCCAGAAAGCATCGTTCTTGTGAAGCACATCTAGTTATTTATTCGCACGAATTAATGAGTGATATGGATAAAGGATCTCAAATTGACTCCATATTTCTGGATTTCCAGAAGACTTTTGACACCGATCCTCACAGGAGACTTCTAATCAAATTGCATGCCTTTGGAGTATCGCTTCATTTGTGCGACTGGTACGTGACGTCTTCTCAGAAAGGTTGCAGTTCGCAGTAATCGACGGAAAATTGTCGAGTAAAACGGAAGTGGTATCTAGCGTTCCCCAAGGAAGTGTTACAAGCCCTATGCTGTTCCTAATCTACATAAACGATTTAGGACGAAGTCTGAGCATCTCTCAGATTGTTTGCATATGATGCCGTCATTTTCCGTGTAGTAAAGTCATCAGAAGGTCAAAACCTATTACAAAAGGACTTAGACACGATATATAAATGATGCGAAAAGTAACAATCGTCTCTCAATAAGGGAAATTGTGAGCTCATGCACATGAGTACAAAAAGAAATCCGATACTGGAGTGCCTATTTTGTTAAGAAGGATGCGTTGTCGTGACTACAGCCGATATAAAATACATGCAATTATTCACAGTTACGAATAAGAACGATCATCAGCTGTATAAGGGGTGACGACAAATAAAATTTGTGCCGGACCGGGAATCGAACCCCGATTTCCCACTTTGCACGAGCGGTCGCCTTAATATAAGACAGGCACAGCAATATCGCATTTATTCTCCGATTCCAGGAAGCGACTTCCAATCAAATTCTCCTATTCTGTACGGGAATTACATAATGCGTATACGAGTACAGGTTGTAATGCAGGAACTACAATATGTACTGGTAGGAGGGTGGATCCGGCCGTGGGTGGTGTACTAATAGCAAAAGCGATTAGGACGACAGCTCGTGTGATGCGGGAAATCCGGTTCGGTCCCGGTCTGACATAAATTTTCATTATCATCAGTCCCTTATACAGGTGTCGATTGTTTGTATTCTTAACTGCGAATCAATTTCAGGTAAAAAGAAATCTGTTAAATTTCGATTACTCCATAAATCACACAAATTTACATGCTGTCGATTCGACTAAACACCTAGGAATTACAATTTCAGACAATGTACGGTGGAACGATCACATAGATAATGTTGTGGGGAAGGCAAACCATGGACTACGTTTATTAGCAGAACACTTAGAAGATGCAACAGCTATACTAAAGAGACTGTCTACGCCAAGCCTGTTCATCCTCTGCTAGAGCACTGCTGTGCTGTATGAGATCCTTACCAGATAAGATTAGCGGAGGACATCAAAAAAGTTCAAAGAAGGGCAGCTCGCTTTGTATGATCGAGAAATAGGAGAGAGAGTGTCACGTATATAATAAGAGACTTGGGATAGCAATCATTAATAGAAAGCCGGTTTTCGTTGAAGTGTGATCTTTTCACGAAATTTCCGTCAGCAAATTTCTTCTCTCAATGAGACTACATTTTATCGTCGGTATCCTCTATGGCGAAAAGTGATGATTATGGTATCATTCATACAGAAAGAGTTTAGTGTTGATTCCTCCCATGCACTGTTTGGAACGGTAGAGAAGGTTTGAAAGTGGTTCGAAGAACCTATTGCCAGGCACATCAATGTGGTGGTGGTTAGTGTTTAACGTCCCGTCGACAACGAGGTCATTAGAGACGGAGCGCAAGCTTGGGTTAGAGAAGGAAATCGGCCGTGCCCTTTCAAAGGAACCATCCCGGCATTTGCCTGAAACGATTTAGGGAAATCACGGAAAACCTAAATCAGGATGGCTGGAGACGGGATTGAACCGTCGTCCTCCCGAATGCGAGTCCACACATCAATGTGAATTGCGGTGTAGTCACGTAGATATAGATTCTAGAAAATAAAAACACCAGGAAACGTATCAGATGTGTCATCAACGCTATAACAACTCTCAGTTATTTTAATTGCGACAACCACAAAGCACTTGAATATCTTATATGAAAACGAAGTCTTTAGCGATGGCACTGTTGTATAAAACATTCTCGGACTTCTTGCCGCGTCAGTTCAGGATAAAACCTCGAACTTTCGACGATTACCTACAGCAACTTCGCCAGGAGCAACTGGCTGTCAAAACTGCTGCTGTGTTCGTTATATAGCCCAAAGACGGCTTCTGATTAATCGGTGTCAACGTCTGCGCTGGTATCGCCACCGCTCCCGCCGTAGCGTTAACACTGCGAAGAATGTCTCTGGCTCTTCTCTGCATCAAGAGCTCGCTTCCATGCAAAACTAAGACTATACGCCGCGGTTGAAGATTTTCTCACACATTCTTTTTTTCTACATGGAGTCCCAGTAAGTGGGGGCGTGTGTCAAACTTCTGTTTCGTTGTGTAGTATTTTGTGTTTGTGAGGCTGTGCTCATCAACTCTTAGATTTCTCCAGTTCTCGATGTTTAATGTACCGTTGATGTTCTGCACAGCGGTAGGAAACGGTGCGGATGGACTGACCGATGTAACTGCTTCCGCTCTCATAAGGGATGTTGTAAATCTCAGGAATCCTTGTGAGTACGGAAGTAATTACATCGGTCAGTCCATCCACACTGTTTCCGACCGGTGTCCGCAACATCAACGGCACACTGAACATCGAGAACTGGAGAAATTTGCGTTTGATGAGTACAACCTCAAAAACATAAAATGTTCCATGACGAAACAAAAGTTTTGTCAAAGGCTCTCACATACTGGGACTCCATAATTAAAGAGACTATATAAAAACGAATTTGTGAGAAAATCTTTAACTGCGACGGCGAATATAGTCTTAGCGGTGCATGAGAGCGAGCTCTCGATGCAGAGAAAAGCCAGAGATTTTCACCACAATATTAACGCTGCGTCGGAAGTGTGGCGCGACCAGCACAGACGTTGAAGGTATCTGCGACAGCATGACTTAACTACCGACCAGTCAGAAGTAGTCTATGGTCTATATAAGATCACCAAAGCAGTTGTTTTGACAGTTAGTTGCTCCTGACGAAGGCCGTGGAGGTAATCGTCGAAAGCTCGAGGTTTTATGCTAAATGACGCGACAAGAAGTGCGAGACTGTTTTATACTACTTGAAAATGTTCACGGATAACAGTGTGCGCCAGGTGCCATCATCAGAACGAGAAGAGAAACACAGAAAAATAATAAGCAAGTGTATTACATTTTGTTAAGTCAATGTGTAGGGGAACAAATAAAAAGTTTTATATAGTCTTCTGGAAATGAAAGTAGCAAATGGTGCACAGTGAGACGTATTTCTTTGTCATACTGAACAGATGGGAAAAGTAAAGGTAGAGGATAAAAGTAAAGGTAGAGGATAAAAGTAAAGGCACTACATAGCGCCCATTTTACCCTCACTCAGTTCATGTGTGTGTGCATCACTGAGGTGCAGACCTAACAAAATTTACAGTGGTAACTGTTACAATAAGAAAAAAATTAATGAGACCTTCTTTTAAATGCTGTCAAACACGAAACGAAAAAAAGTGTAGCAATATTTGTCACTGTTTCCTTTTGTTGCTCTCATTTAACGAATAACTTCTTATTTATTCCTAAATAAGTAGAACTGGAAAAATAAATTATACCTTTTCCTTCTTGCTACTTGTATTTCATTTCAGATGATGCACAGTGTTGGGCCACATCTGTTAACATCTTGTGATTGTGACAAATAAAGCGATAACAGATGAGTCAGTCACATTCTTCGATGACGAAATGACAATCTTCCCATTATCGTCGCATTTATTTTCAAGAGACCATGAATGTCTCAAGACGTTACGGCTGTTATTAAGGCAATAGGGGATGTTTTCAAAACGATCTCTTGAAGCTACCGAGTAGCTGTGTGAAGCAAGTTAAACAACCCGGAAAAATACGATTAGTTCGTCCTAGCCGTTAGGACATAACATCTGTTTCGCCAGTTTTAATCAAGTTAAGCGGCCAGGAGTCTGCGTTGTCGCCGGAGACCTGCGGTTGCACCAGACTAAGAGAAAGGTGTCTTCCTTAACTCGCAGACTTTCATTGCTCTGCCGAAATTTCTGTGCTGCGGAAATTTGTGGCAGGTTTCCGTAATTGCCACGCTCACCGCAATCCCTGGAGACGTCGCTGATGATTACGTGGAGACCGTTGTCGCCATAATGGACGGACACTACAGTTCCTGGTGTGGTGGCGTGCGGCCCGAGGTGAACGAGCCGCCAAAAGCGCAAACGGTCTTAGCTGTCGGGAAGATCGCGGCTCCGCAGAGATTGCGAGACAGAGGGCGTAAGATATTCGTCAGAGGAGAGCAGCAGTGATGGGTCATGGGCTTAAATTCTGCGGAGGTCAGGAAACATATTGGAAGATTCCCTTTCATTCGCTTTTAATGTATGCATATCTACCGTTCCTAACAACCACCACCACCAACACCACTAGTACTATTGTTACCACTAAGACAACGACGGCTACCACTACTAATACTACCGCTAGCAATAATAATAATAATAATAATAATAATAATAATTTGGAACAGACAAATGTAAGAAAAATAGCATAGTCAAGGGAAAACACACTAAACAAGAAGATTACATATTGGATAACCACAGTGACTGCATAGAAGCGATGGAAAAAACAGATGCCTATAAATATCTAGGATGCAGACAAAATATAGGAATAGATAATACAAATATTAAAGAAGAACTAAAGACTAACAAAAATACTGAAAACAGAATTGACAGCAAGAAACAAGACAAAATCTATAAATACTTATGCTATACCAATATTGACCTACTCATTTGGAGTAGTGAAATGGAGTAACACAGACCTAGAAGCACTCAATACACTTACACGATCACAATGCCACAAATATAGAATACATCACATACATTCAGCAACTGAAAGATTCACATTAAGCAGAAAGGAAGGAGGAAGGGGATTTATCGACATAAAAAACCTACATTATGGACAGGTAGACAATTTAAGAAAATTCTTTATAGAACGAGCAGAAACTAGCAAAATACACAAAGCAATCACTCATATAAATACATCGGCTACACCACTGCAATTTCATAACCACTTCTACAACCCTTTAGATCACATAACATCAACAGATACGAAGAAAGTAAATTGGAAAAAGAAAACACTACATGGCAAGCACCCGTATCATCTAACACAGCCACACATCGATCAAGACGCATCCAACACATGGCTAAGAAAAGGAAATATATACAGTGAGACGGAAGGATTCATGATTGCAATACAGGATCAAACAATAAACACCAGATATTGCAGCAAGCATATTATTAAAGATCCCAATACCACAACAGATAAATGCAGACTTTGCAAACAACAAATAGAAACAGTAGATCACATCACAAGTGGATGTACAATAGTAGCAAATACAGAATACCCCAGAAGACATGACAATGTAGCAAAAATAATACATCAACAGCTTGCCTTACAACATAAACTTATAAAACAACATGTTCCCACATACAAGTATGCACCACAAAATGTACTGGAGAACGATGAATAAAAATTATACTGGAACAGAACCATTATAACAGATAAAACAACACCACATAACAAACCTGACATCATACTCACCAATAAAAAGAAGAAATTAACACAACTAATCGAAATATCCATACCCAATACAACAAATATACAAAAGAAAACAGGAGAAAAAAATTGAAAAATACATCCAACTGGCTGAGGAAGTCAAGGACATGTGGCAGCAGGATAAAGTTGACATTATACCAATTATACTATCAACTACAGGAGTCATACCACACAATATCCACCAGTACATCAATGCAATACAGCTACATCCAAACTTATATATACAACTACAGAAATCTGTAATTATTGACACTTGTTCAATTACCCGAAAGTTCCTAAATGCAATGTAACATATACCGTACAGTTAAAAGGAAGTCACGCTTGATCAAGGTCCGCGTCACCTTCCATTTTTAACCAGACATAACGTCTGAGACAAGAAAGAAATAGTAATAATAATGACACTCATTTTTATTTACGAACGGACTGGTAGATTGGGCGTTTGTGGGTTGTTACGTGTAAGGCTAGTTAACTCGACCATCTTTCTTCTTCCCGAATCTTTCGATGAAATCCTCATACCATGCTTTCAAGTATTCTCAGTACTGATTTTTCAGTTGAGGAGTAAGCAAGAGGCAAGAGCTGATACACGATCCTCAGCCATACTATTCCGCCAGTACATTTTTACTCGTTTAAGCCAACCAAAAACGCCTTTCAGCTGAAGAACTTGTCGAAAAAATGGTAGAATTTACACTAAATAGTTTGGAAGTTCATGGAAGAATTTGGTCTCTTTCATTCTCAGTCTTTTTTTTATTGCGTGTCCCACACTAACAGAGGGAAATTTTTATTTATGCTGAAAAGAAAATACAGTCTCCAGTTCTACATGCAGCTGCGAGCGACTGAAGGACGCGCCATACGTTTGTAGTAATGAATCCAGAGCATCTGCAGGGAAATGCTGAGCATAACTTGCGAACTTAGAAGTATCGCCTTATTTAAGGAAGAGCAGTTTGTTATAATCTGAAAATTTTGTGTCCAGTTGTGTTACAATATTTTTCAATAACTTGAAGTATACGTTTTTGTATTTTGACATAAACGAATTGTCATTGAATTCTTCCGTCATTCCAGCTCTAGGGCCTATTCGTGGAAGCTTCAGGAGCCGAATCAGTCAAGCATTTCATGGAATTTAATAGGTCGATCCATTTATCTTCTTTCTTAAGTTTTCGTGTGAGCAATGTATTCTGAGACAACACTATTGGAAAACTATGCATCATTGGTGTTTTTCCTGAAGAATATTGAAATGCAACTTTAACAATATGCTTTTAAAAAATGGAGAAGAAAACCAAATCCGAAGTCTCGGAAGGTATTTTTGAAACCACAGACTTCTCTTGTAGTTGTTGCACTAGTCTAGACATTCAATTATTTGTATTTTAAGACCACAGTTAGCTCCGGATGGCCTCGAGAATGGCAGATATTATTCTGGCGTTACAGCGTGAATCGTGAAGAAAATACCCTTGCTTGTTTTATACAGAACAGCTTTGCTGCAAGACTAACTTAAAATGGTGTCCAAAATAGTTAGTAAAAAGAACTTCAAAGGGAATTTCACGGATCTTAGACCGCAGGCCATTTAATTCTTCTGCCAGAACAGAAGCGCCATCGTAAGTTTGGGCCAACAATCTGTTCTCCATATCATAATTCTGAAACATCCCACCCACTTCAGGGAACAAAGCAACAGCAATTCTAACTCGGCTAATACCATGAAATCTGGAATGTCGTCGTTGCAGTCCACCAGCCTCACAACAATAGAGCAATGTGACTTGTCCAAAACGTCTGTAGCTTCGTCCACAATGCAGGCATAAAATGAGATTCTGTCCAAACTTTATACATTCACAAATAGACTCACTTATACATTCAATCATTTCGTTGAGTACAGATTTTGAAAAACTAAGTAGTAGTCCATTTTCACATGTTGAGTAATCGGGATCTCTGCCGGATGTTCGCCGGCCGCGGTGGTCTAGCGGTTCTGGCGCTGCAGTCCGGAACCGCGGGACTGCTACGGTCGCAGGTTCGAATCCTGCCTCGGGCATGGGTGTGTGTGATGTCCTTAGGTTAGTTAGGTTTAAGTAGTTCTAAGTTCTAGGGGACTTATGACCTAAGATGTTGAGTCCCATGGTGCTCAGAGCCATTTTCTGCCGGATGTTCGCGTCGTTCTCGCACGATATTTCGACAGCGTAACTTGCTATCTTCTTCAGGCGCTACCAGAGAACAGTCCTTGGGTGGATCGAGTTCTGTATTTATGCCTGGATGGTGCTGGACGCTCGGTAATCGGCCTGCGCCATGTCGAGTGTACCGCCCGCCAGGCGTGACTCCAAAGATCCTCTCTGTCCGCTTGTGTTCCGATTGCATTCGACGCCCTGCTAGTCCGTCTTCTGGGGCTGTGGTCGTCATCTGGGGTTTGTCTAATCCGACCTGTAATACCTGTCGCTCTGTCTCATAGCTGTTTCTTCGGTCTGCAGTTCTGTTTCTTGTGAATTCTCAAAGTGTCCCACGTTGAGTTTTCAGAAGCTCAAGATCCGGAACCCAGGCAGTGCTGAGCTGGTACCCAGTGTCACGGTTGATGAGATTCTCCATGACCTTTATCTCGATGGATTCTTTTATGACATTGACCTAGTATCTTGGGGTATGTGTGATAATCTTGGTGTCATTATAGTCCGTCGAGTGACTAAGTCCCAGACAGTGTTTCGCTATGGCTGTCTGAGTCTGGTGTGTCTCTGGTGTTCTTTACACCTGATGTCCTCAGTCCTGGTGGTCTGGCCCCTGTATGACATCCCACACTGGCAGGGGATGTTGTAAATACATGGTTTGCATAGCCTCAGGTCCCCCATTACATTCCCCAGACCGTGGACAGAACAGTCGATGCGGCGCAGGCAGGTTACGGATCGCACAGCAAGAAACAGGAATGGAGACCGCGGAAATAGCCTACCACCCAGTGTGCGCTGCCGTTGAGCAAACTTCCGGTGGTCTTCGGCTTCGATGTCTCCAGAGCAACTCTCTCTCTCCTCCCCCCCCCCCCCCCCCATTGTTGCCGAACATACCGCCACAAGGACTGCGAGCCGTTCGACGATATCGCCCTGGAACTACTTGCAAACTCCCCGGACCATCATGACGTTGATGCAGATGCTGCATTGTGGTTTTTCTCCCACCAGCTGCTGCAAGCAGCTGATGCAGCCTCCCCTCCCCCTCCACAGGAGCCCAGGGACTTCTCCTGAAGTCTTCCGCCTCCCATCCGGGATGCATGCAGGAGAAAGACAGAGTCTTCCGGGAGTGGAAGCTCACCTGCTAACGAAACTCCGCCTCAACTGCATGCGGAGAGAAAGACTGCAGTTGAGGTCCACAGAAACAGTGTTTGGGTCGACCTGGTTGCATCCCTCAAACCCGACGATGACAGCAAAATGGTTCAAATGGCTCCGAGCACTATGGGACTCAACTGCTGAGGTCATTAGTCCCCTAGAACTTAGAACTAGTTAAACCTAACTAACCTAAGGACATCACAAACTTCCATGCCCGAGGCAGGATTCGAACCTGCGACCGTAGCGGTCTTGCGGCCTTTAACCGCACGGCCACTTCGGCCGGCCGATGACAGCACTTGGCACTTAGTCCATCACTTTCTGTGCCGACGACAGCGTATTCCTCCGCTCCACGTCAGCCAAGAAGTGATCTTCAGCCCTGATGGCAAAGCAGGGGCAGTAGCGGAACACTTCGAATCGTCATTCAACCCAGTGAATGACGACCTATATGAAGACCGCCTACGCTGAGTATAGGAGCAACTCCCTGTGTTCATGGAAGCCAGGGACGATGAGGACGAGATCGACCCTATCTCCAAAGAGGAGGTGGCCACGCAGTTGAGGGCTCTCGTCACGAAGAAGGCTGGAGGCACTGATGGCGTGACAGTTCATCTTCTGAACACCCTGCCAGCAGTGGCACACCGGCTCCTGGCTGGCATGTTCAACCACGTCTTCTTTCCGGGGTCTACCCCTCTGGTGGAAGCACACAAAGGTGGTGGCCATCCCCAAGGTGAACGAGAACCCACGCCATGCCGCCAGCTACAGACACATGAGCCTGCTTCCTTCACTCTCCTAGGTGTTAGAGTGACTATACGCCAGGCGTCTACTCCGTGATGTGACAGCCGAGAGCATCCTCCTGGACGAAGAGTTCGGATTTAGGAGCGGCCATTCCACCACCACCAGCTTATGTGGCTGGTGAAAGATGCCATGCGCGCTCTGGAGACTCGAGAAATCCTCGGGGCGGTATTCCTAGATGTCTCCAGGGCCTTCGACTCCATGTGACACGACAGCCTCATGTACAAACTCTTTGTGCATGGCGTCCTGACGTCGCACGGAGTCCTCCTCCACTTCTATCTGGCTGATAGTGCGTTCCACGTCTAGCTGGATGATGGCACCTCGTCTCTCCCATACCATATGTGCTGGAGTGACACAGGGGTCCATTCTTGGCTCCCTGCTGTAGTCTCTCTTCGTTGTGGATGCCCCGCGAATGCCGCCAGTGAAGTTGGCTCTATATGCTGACGACACTGCACTATTCATGTGGAGCGTGAAAGTGGTGGAGATGAGACACCTTCTCCTGTGTGGATGTGAGGCACTCGGAGCGTGCTGAACCAAGTGGCGACTTAAGCACAACGCAGCAATGAGTCAGGCAATGGTCTTCACACGAAGAATACACCCTCCTGATCTGCCACAAGTCATCATCACAGGAATCACCGTTCCCCGGAGCAAGACCGGCCATTATCTCGGAGTCACCCTCGACCAGAAACTCACTTGGAAGTCACACATCCGGGATGTCAGGAACATAGCAATATGGTGCCTACGCGTCCTGTGCCCTCTGCTCAACCCATCTTCAGCTCTGCCGCTCCACCACGGCATTACCCTTTATCTGCCACTGGTACGTGCAGTGCTAGAATACGCAGCTGTGGTTTGGGGCAAGGCAGCTGACACACATCAACACAATGCAGAGGGTGCAGAACCAGGCACTCAAGCTTGCTCTGCGCCTGCCGTGGCTCTACTCCACATCTCGCCTACACGAGCAAACCGGCATCCCGCTACTCCGCGACTGATTTCGACATTCGGCGCGGATATTCTACGAAAGGACTGGACGGTCCGAAAACCATCTCATCTAGGACTTGGGCCACCAAATTTATCACAGGCCAACCACTCGTTGGCCTGACCTGTTGCGGGAGTAACACCCCATAACAGTGTCAGGAGGACCCCGACATCATCCCCTTAGGACAATTAACACTGAGAGGCCACCACCTCTACACCGTAGGTACCGCAGGAATAGAGTACATCGCTTATCCTGCACCAATACGAGCCAGGGCAGGTTCGTTTGGGCCAGTAGCAGCGAGGAAACAGCTAAGTGACAGAGAATCAGACATTGCACATTGGCTTTGATACACCCCAGGTGACGGTCGAGCCAGGCGCTGACGGCAGTCGGACCACCGGCGGCCAGAGAGGATCATTGGACCGCGGACAGAGCACTCGAAGCAGCGCAGACCGATTACGGATCGGCCAGAATCCTCCAGGCATAAATACGTGACTCGATCCACCCAAGGACCATTCTCGGGTAGCACCTGAAGAAGACAGCGAGTTACAGCGTTGAAATATCGTGCGAGAACGCCATGAACATTCGACAGAAATCCCAATTATTCAACATGTCAACAGATCGCCGGGAAAGCCTGAAGAATTACAACAGTCTATTTGCTTCCAGTGTGCCTTCAAATTTTCATTACCGTCTGGCACAAGTTTAAAAATCACACTGAAATTTCTGAGATTCAGGGACTCTTCTGTCTCATCATGACCTCTGAAAGTAAGCTTCTGCTTACACAAAAGATTTGTGACATCAGATACAATTTTCTTGATCTCTCTGTTAACTGTCACTTCATTCTTTTATTTGATGTTCATTAGTTTGTAACGTTCATAAAGTAACTCCGAAATACTAGCACTTGTCTGGATAATTTTTTAACTGAAATAAAACTGAAACTTCCTGGCAGATTAATCTGCCAGGAAGTTTCATATCAGCGCACACTCCGCTGCAGAGTGAAAATCTCATTCTGAAATAAAACTGTTTCGATGATCTCTACAAGAAGTATGCCGTGCTCAATCTCTAGACAGATTCTTCAGATTGTCAAAACCCTCAGCAGACCATATACTTTTTCTTGAGCTTAAGAGCAAACAGGGCAGCGGAATGATTATCCTTTAGTAGCGCTAGTACATCACCATTGGTGCTGATCACACCATTAAGTGTGGAATGCACTTGTTTGAAATTTATCTTTCTGAAGAAAGTGTAATATCGGTGCTGGACATCCCTTCTCTAAAATTTGATGCCATTCAGTTTGAAATATTCTTTGAAAACGAGAGCTCCTACAAGGAAATAATGGTGTCCCCAATCAAAAACATCACATCAGGACTTCTACAAGGTTAAATTTCATCCATATTCACTGCACATGGGATAACCCTCGTAAGGGTGACCAAGAGAAGTGACATCACGCCAAATGGTCTCCCGTGGCACGTAGGTGCGCGGCAAAAGAGAGAAGGTATCCTGTACCTCCTCTTCTGTTTCCAATAATGATGTAACGGTTACCATGGCATCCGAGAGTTTACAGGCGGCCTGGATGTGTCTGGCTTTCTCCCCATATGCTTCACGCCTCCATCTGCTTTAGGTTAAAGCTACACTTTCGCATTTTGACTCGCTCTCTAGTGCTGCTGGTTTACAAAAAATAAAAATAAAGCTAACGTATTTTCCGTTCGCTGACAAAACTGCATAAAGTTTTATTGGCAAAATAGTTACTAATATTACTACTTCTACTACAGAGAAGTGAAGAGGCTCGGCGTCCCTTGCGTCCTCTGATCAGGCACCAATGGAGAGCAGGCCGGCGTATTTCCCACGCTCAGGGATTATTAGATTCATAACACTAAACGCCTGAAGTCCTGCTTGTTTCTTGTTGACCAGAAATTAGTTTAAACATTGTAACTAGAAAGTAGCCTGTCCTCATGCCCAATTTTTGCCTGCAATATTTTGGTTTTTCCTTAAATCTAGAATTTATTTTCAGAGTGGTTTGTGTGTGTGTGTGTGCTATCTCTGTGTGACTTCACTGATGCATTTTGTGCTCGGTGATTATAATTAAACTGACGCTGTTTCGAGTGATGCACTACAGGCTGTATACACCGCAGAACGTTGAAACATCGTACGTGTGTTGATTAATTGGTGGGCTCCCGGTGTATACTGAAAGAAAAATTTTGACACCATTGAAAATATGGCGCAATAGCCAATCAGTGTGAGAGGTTTCCTGTTTTGACGTCAGTATGCTGTTTGTCCCTTGGCGACATGTATTGATTTCTTTCCTGAAGCGACTGTTGGTGTAAAAGGTAAAAAAGTTGAAGCTTTCCCTACAAAATGTACACTGCTGGAAGGCAATAGCAGCGCTGTATTGCTGGAAAATTGCCGACAAAAAAAGCTGTGAACGGACACCATTTCAATAAATGGGCTACAGAATATAATTAAGAAATAATAAGGAACAGCTGCATCAGATCGTGCAGCAGGGAGAAATAAGAAGGAACAGGTGCATCAGATCGTGCAGCAGGGAGAAGTAAGTAGCCCATTCCCATCACAGTTGTTGATGAAGTTGCCTTAGCTATAGCTGATCAATGTTTGAGCTGTGTCACGGGGATTACCTCTTCCATGCTAGACGGTTCGAACAATTATGGGCCACATTTCACACTGGTATCCCTACAGGATTGAATATACAAAATTGAAGCCCCATGATAGGCCACAATGCTGTGACTTTGTCCTTCGTTTTCTGGCACGCATAGAAATGAGTGAAGTGTTACCAGGTACATTTTTCTCTGTAAAGTGCTGTGAATGCAGAGAACTGTCGCATATGTCACATGTTGTGCAGGAAGATCAACTGCACTCTGCTTATGTGACTCTGGTGTTGTTTCACAAGCTCTACATTCTCGGTCTATATTTCTTCTAGGAGATGACACCTCACAGGTCTGTTAAGTGTACATTAACGTCTGTGCGTAATAAGGACCTCCTTGTGCAACACGTGATTCCAGCTCTGCAAGAATGTAACTGTGTACACACCACTATTTTATGAAAGAAGCCATGATGCTACGTGTCACTTTCCAGGTGAAAAATTTCCTTCGAGAAACCACTGGTAACGACCGCATCATCTCTAGGCAATTACAATATGTGCCACCTTCTAGCTGCCACCTTCTGGTTGTATTGATATCTGAACAGGGATGTATACAGACTCTTCCTGATATGAAGGACGGCATACAAAGACATATCGCTCTGTTTACACCAGATATGCTGTGGGCAACTGAAGACCGTGCGTTGTTACGGATGCAGCATGTTGCTGAGTCTTGAAACCATACTGAACACATGTTCTAACTAGTGAGCACATCCTAATAAATGTGCCAGAACCACCGTTATCACGTGTTTGATCGTTCCTCCCCTTTTTCCGCGCTTACATCACATTCTGACTGCTTAAGGCGCCACATTATCACCTAGTAGCAGGAAGTGGAACTACTATATTTTTCAGTACAGTCTGTGGTCGCATCGATTGCGAACGTTTCTACAATTTTTCAGCGTCCTGTGATGTATACAGCCCACACTGCAGCACCCGGCACACTGTCAGTTTTTTTTTTTTTCGACGCCTGTTCTGGGAGACGTTTGTGGATTTGGAAATATGAAGCGATATACACTGAAGAGCCAAGGAAGCTGGCACAGGTGCCTAATATCGTGTAGGGCCACCGCGAGCACCCAGAAGTGCCGCAACACGACGTAGCATGGAGTCGACTAATACGAGGGGCGTTTGAAAAGTCCTTGGAAAGTCCGAGAGGTGGCACCACCGGCGCGTATCGAGGTCATGTTTAGTTAGTAGAATCTTTGGAAAGAACGCACACCAAGTTTCAGCCATATTGGTCTATTTCTTTGTGTTTGGCATTCGTGTGAATCAAGGAAGTCAAGTCATTGTCAAGAAATGGGCGAAGAAGAATTTCGTGTGGGGATTAAACGTTACTTTATGAAAGACAAAACGCCTCAGGAGACTAAAGAGAAGCTTGATAAACATTACGGTGACTCTCCACTTTCGATTAGAACAGTTCCTGGCAGATTAAAACTGTGTGCCCGACCGAGACTCGAACTCGGGACCTTTGCCTTTCGCGGGCAAGTGCTCTACCATCTGAGCTACCGAAGCACGACTCACGCCCGGTCCTAACAGCTTTACTTGTGCCAGTATCTCGTCTCCTACCTTCCAAACTTTACAGAAGCTCTCCTGCGAACCTTGCAGAACTAGCACTCCTGAAAGAAAGGATATTGCGGAGACATGGCTTAGCCACAGCCTGCGGGACGTTTCCTGAATGAGATTTTCACTCTGCAGCGGAGTGTGCGCTGATACGTCCCCCAGGCTGTGGCTAAGCCATGTCTCCGCAATATCCTTTCTTTCAGGAGTGCTAGTTCTGCAAGGTTCGCAGGAGAGCTTCTGTAAGGTTTGGAAGGTAGGAGACGAGATACTGGCAGAAGTAAAGCTGTGAGGACCGGGCGTGAGTCGTGCTTCGGTAGCTCAGATGGTAGAGCACTTGCCCGCGAAAGGCAAAGGTCCCGAGTTCGAGTCTCGGTCGGGCACACAGTTTTAATCTGCCAGGAAGTTTCATATCAGCGCACACTCCGCTGCAGAGTGAAAATCTCATTCTAGTTTATAAGTGGTTTCAAAATTTTCGAAGTGGCCATATGGGCAAAATGATGCTGAACGTTCTTGACCCCTGTGGAAGTTATGACTCCAGAAATCATTGATAAAATCCATGGTGTGGTGATGGATGACAGAGGTGCGTGAGACTGCTAGTGCTGTGGGCATCTCGAATGAACGGGTACATAATATTTTGCATGAACATCTGGACATGAGAAAGAAATCCGCAAGATGGGTTCTGCGATTGCTCACGCTTGACCAAAAACGGAATCGTGTGAACTGTTGCAAGGATGGCTTGCAGCTGTTCAGGAAGAATCCGCAGGACTTTAAGAGTCGTTTTGTCACTGTGGATGAAGCATGAATACATTACTATACTGCTGAGACCAAACAACAATCTAAGCAATGGGTTACCAAGGGAGAATCTGCATCAAACAAGGCCAAGACCAATCCTTCGGCCGGAAAGGTTATAGCGTCTGTCTTTTGGGATTCGCAAGGGATAATCGTCATCGACTGTCTGGAAAAGCGTAAAACTATTACAGGTGCATATTATTCATCGTTATTGAACTGTTTGAAAACGGAGATGCAAGAAAAACGCCGGCGATTGGACCTCAAAAAGTCCTTTCCCTTCACGATAATGCACCAGCACACCCCCTCGCTTGTGGTCACAAAATTAATGGAAATAGAATTTCAACTCGTTTGACATCCCCCCTATTCTCCAGACTTGGCTCCCTCGGACTACTATTTGTTCCCCAATTTGAAGAAATGGCTGGCGGGACAAAGATTTTATTCAAACGAGGAGGTGACTGCAGCAACTAATAGCTATTTTGCAGACTTGAACAGTTCCTATTATTCAGAAGGTATCAACAAATTAGAACAGCGTTGGACGGAGTGTATTAAGTTTAAAAGGAGACTACGTCGAAAAATAACAACGATTTACCCCAAACACGTAAGTAGTTTTTATTTTTACACGGACGTTTCAAACGCCCCTCGTATCTGAAGTAGTGTTGGAGGGAATTGACACCGTGAATCCTGCAGGGCTGTCCATAAATCCGTAAGCGTACGAAGGGGTGGAGATCTCTTCTGAACAGCACGTTGCAAGGCATCGAGACATGCTCAATAATGTTCATGTCTGGGAAGTTTGGTGGCCAGCTGAAGTGTCTAAACTGAGAAGAGTGTTCAGTGTAGAAACGCGACGCACTTAGCCGCTAAGGTCAGCATCACTGCAATTCGAGTAGCAGCCCTGCGTTGCTGGCTGCCTACGCAGGGGGCGAACGCCGATTAACGCAGAGCCGGAGGCATTCAGACCTGAGTCTTAGGCGCCGTTCTCAGTGGGGCAAATTCCTAGGCTCTATTTCTTGCTGATACTTATTTTTACACTATGCTCCTTAAAGACATCTAAGCCCCGCTTAGTATCTTAATGAGTAATCGCTGAAAGATTTTATTACGCCGAATAACAGTGCCAGATGTCTGATGATGAAACGTATAGAGTGAATCATCGTGCAACCCCATAAAGCATACCGATAGTCGTTGGCTGCCATAAGGAGCGAGCATTCGAGTTGAGAACGGATCTAAATGATTTTCTTTCTTTTACATTGGGTAACATACTGTTGCCTGATAATTGTATAAAAAGCCGAAAAGAGTCCTCCGCCCCTACACCACCTGCCGAACTGAGGGGATCGCCGACCGCGGTGGCCGTGCGGTTCTAGGCGCTCCAGTCCGGAGCCGCGCTGCTGCTACGGTCGCAGGCTCGAATCCTGCCTCGGGCATGGGTGTGTGTGATGTCCTTAGGTTAGTTAGGTTTAAGTAGTTCTAAGTTCTAGGGGACTAATGACCACAGCAGTTGAGTCCCATAGTGCTCAGAGCCATTTTGAACTGAGGGGATCTTTAGAGGAACCCTGTTCTGTTTTATTGATGCATATGTCAATGCCGCACCCCACCGACATCACGATACATGTAGACGCAAAAACAGGGGAGCTGGAAAAGCATAACCACTCTTTGACGATTCGAATCACTTTCAAATTTCGTCGAATGGTTTTTAACGGTCCGTAGTGGTTCCAACTCGTACGCGAGAGTAAAAATTGCGGTCGCGCTGCTCCAAAGCGGTGCCATCGCGTTTAATGTGGACGCAGCCCCACAATATCCTTAGAGAAGGGCTGAAATGTTCGAGGGTGTAAGCAGTGCCTGAGGTTGTCAAGAAAGTTTTCTTGCTTCTCATTGCATTGTGAACTGTCGTTTTCGACAGCAAAGTGTGTGGAAACCAATGCCTCAGGAAAACGGATGGTTTCAGTGATGCTCTATATGCCTCCCCTCAGGCCTTCTCTTGCCACTACTGAGCGGCGGTGTTTCTGGAATGTTTTCGTCGGCCGCCTATAAGAAAACAGTATCATTTCAACATTGTTCCTCACGATCCTGACTTCCATATCAGAAGAGGCAAAAGAAGAGTTTAGACCGATGACCTCGCTGTTTGGTCCACTCCCCCAAATCTACCAAAGAAGAAGTTAAATGTGGATAAGAGGGGGTATGACGACGTTCCCATCGTGTGAAAGTCCATGGTGGTGTCGGACAGATTTGTGGTGAAATCTGGCGCCAATATGACATCAATAACACACATGATGCGTCGCATGAACTCCTGAGCTGTGGCCTTTATTTCGTATTGTCGACACCTTGCTGTTTGAAACGCCGTCGAGCCCGAAGATAGCATAGTAGGGCCTCACCCTTTTCCACCATTATAGAGGACGGTTTTACACACGTTTGTGCAAAAATCAAGCTTCTGCGTCGAAATCGGAGGCAGTTATGGGGTTTCGAAAAAGTGATCCTTTACTTCTGTTCCGTAGCGTAGTTTCAGCTTGTCCAAGTGAAAATGTTTATCATCTTCGTGATACCAGGGTTAACAACTAATCCACAAGCAGCTTTCACCCCTGATGTCACTCAGGCATTAGGTACGTTACAAAATCACGTTTTATGATATTTATATATATTTTGATTACTTATACAAATAACACCAAAACATTCGACAGAGCCCGTGAAAAGAAAATAAATACGAATATGTTGCTTGTATCATAATTAATAGCAAAATTGATACATGTGAGAGCCCCAGCAAAAATTTTCTCGTAAACAAGTGTCTACAAAGGAGCTGTTTGCGAGGTAAATGCGAATGTACAGCCATTGACTTCCACACGAAATATAATCGTCGGTAGCACAAATGTATTTGAAATGTAAATTTGGGAGGACCCAGCGCAAGACATCACATCAGTCCCTGACTTGAAGATAGTCCCCAGAAACAGAAAATTCAGGATGAGAGAAGCAAGAGTGCTCAGACAACATGAATGTCCAAGTAACCACCATATGGTAATAAGGAACATAATTTATCCCTTCAAAGTCATAAGATCTGCTGCAAAAAACACAGAAATGAAACAGTACGGCAGGAATCCTTATTTAAAACAGACCTGTCAAGGCAATAAAATAATAAAATGCTGTACTAACACAGGGTGGAGAACGAACTGTTTCTCCATTGCAACAGTCATATCGTTATATGAAGAGCGGTGTCTTCAACGCGGCCACAGAAGCTTTAGGGATAGAGACGGTAAAGAACAAATATGGAAAAAACTCTGAAGATTTGGAGCATTAGATTATGGAGAAGAAAAAAGCTTTGCCCAAATGGTCATCAGGTAATACTGCCCAGTCTAGAAAAAAAAGTTATTTTAAGGAACAGTGTCAAGGCAATGATCAAAAAGGATAAAGAACACCACCGAGAAAAGGCGTGAGCACGAATTGATGATACGATTAGCTACACCAATACACTGAGGCATGGAAGACCATAAGGAATATGAGAGCTAGTTCGAGAGACAAACGTACGATACAGGTAAAATCACCAATCAGTGGATAACACATTACATTACGCTGGGCTAATACAAGACCATACATAGCACTATATGAGAAAGATGGTGGTTTTAGAATACGAGAAGACAGAAGTCTAAATAACATGGGAATGCCCAAAGAAAGCGCTAAGGAGGTGAAGAGTAACGAGGCTGATGGTCCAGGAAATGTTAGAGTGGAACTCTTGGAATATATTAAATATGGAGGTGAAAAGGCAGTTGAATATTTGTGTGTAATTTCTAATAAACTAGAAGAAAGAGAAGACACACTAAAGTGGAAAATGTCTTGTATTAGAAAAATATGTAAAAAAAGGGGGACGGGACGAGGAGTCTAGTAAATTTACACGGATATTAATGTGATACATTCAGTACCAAAACTTGTCTCTAGTATATTTAAAGAAAAGGCTGAACAGAATGATAAATCTCTCAGAACAAAATGGCTTTAGGGCTGGTAGGTCAAATTTCGAGAACATCCACTGTCTTAAATTAGCATTTGAAAAGAACAGAGTTAGTACCAGAGAAATGCACGTGAAATTTATAGATTTCCTTAATGCAATAATTTACCAACAACCGTATGTATTATAGAAATTTATTTTATTTTATGAACTTCTATGTGCTACCAGTTTCGGAATTACATTGATGCCATCTTCAGGCCCCACTCGTCATAGTCGTAAAATCGCTATACACGGAATGAGCCATGTAACTGGATCAGAATAACAAAAAACTTTAAAAACGCCGAAGGCCTTCAGCAAGGTTGCAGTCTACCCGTTCGCTATTTAATACATTCATTGACCAAGCACTGCAGGCATGATAGTAAAATTGTTAGTTGGGCAGTACAGAATCCGTTCACTGCTTTTTGCAGACTCCAAAATAATTTTCGAGAAGAGCAGATAACGTATGGACCACATTTTGGATAAATTTCAGATGCAATACACAATATGGAGCCTCAGAATAAATTTTGACAACACAGAATACACTTAAATGACAAAAGTCGTGAGAAACCTCCTAATATCGTGTCGGACCTCGTTTTGCCCAACTGCGTGCAACGACTCGATGACGTACGAACTGAAAATGGCTTTGGAAGTTACCTGCAGAAAAAATGAGCCATTCTGCCTCTGTAGCAGCCCATAGTTACGAAAGTGTTGCTGATGCAGGGTTGTGTGCACGAACTGACCTCTCGATTACGTCCCATAAATATTTGATTGAATTCATGTTGGGAAATCTGGGTGACCAAATCATTCACTCGAACTGTCCAAAATGTTCTTGTGAACAATTGTGGCATTCCATCCTTGTTTGGGAACATGAAGTCATGAATAGCTGCAAATGGTCTCCAAGTAGTCGAACATACTCATTTCCAGCCAATGATCGTTGCAGTTGAACCAGAGGGCCCAGTCCATTCCATGTAAACACAGCCCACACCATTATGGAGGCTCTACCAGCTTGTACAGTGCCTTGTTGATTACTTAGGTCCATGCCTTCGTGCGATATGCGACACACTCGGATCCCACCGTCAGCTCTTACCAATTGAAATCTGGACTCATGCGACTAACCCACGATTTTCCAGTCACGTAAGATCCAACCGATATGAACACGAGCCAGGAGAGGTGCTGCAGGCGATGTCGTGTTGTTAGCAAAGCCACTCACGTAGGTCGTCTGCTGCCATAGCCCAATAACGCCAAGTTTCACCGCAGTGTCCTAACGGATACGTTAGTTACAAGTCCCGCATTGATTTCTGCGGTTCTTTGTACTTCTTGACTTTGTTTTCAAGTTAACAAACCAACTCCCACCGTTAGGTAGAAACAATAGAAATTTTGATGAGACCACTCAGGAGACAGTTCTTAGGGCCTAACATAGCGTATCGCATTATTAAAACCCTGTTGTGCAGCTTGATTACTCAGCACTGGCTTCCGAGGAGCGACCTGCAGAGGACAGATCACTGACGAAAGACAAGCTCGCCGGTTCTCAGAATAGCCCTTACGCTTTCGAGGTGCAGGTTCCCATCTCACGTATGGTCAACTTCAATGAATGCCGAAGAAGTGAATCGATAGCGCAGTGCAGGACCGCAATACTATATGAAGAAGTCTCGTTTTCAACAACAACACAGACGGTGTTGGTGGCTGGGGTGGGGGGACTGCCTAATCAAGGACACTGGTCCACTTGGCTGCACAACATTCCAACCCAAGTAGAAATGAAAATACCATTGATGGAAGGATGCGATACTTGGCGTTGATAAATATCGACCATTAGATGCATATACCATTATGCTTCTAAAATGTTGTACAATTAAAGGTATAGTGTTAAAAGGTGTACTTGTAGAATTTTTTTAAAGATATTAGTAATTTGCCGTTCCTGTTCGATAGTTAGTACATGCTATAAAGAGATGTTAAACCAGTGAAAACTGTAGAAAATTTTATGATCTACAAGAGCGGTCCAATTGACTTCTGCCATGGAAAGAAGGGAGAAAGCTAAAAACAAAACACTGCAAAAAGTGACAAAAATCGCGATTTTCCGTTTCCCTATAAGTTAGCGTAGGTTTATCGACGTTTAAAACAGATTTTACACTGTAGACCACCTACACCCTTCACACGATAAGCTAAAAGTTCACAAAATTTGGACCTTTTGTAAAGTTCCACCTCCTCCTCTTTTGTCAATGCCTGCCGACTTGACTATACTGCACGCTGCAGCAATACTGCAACGTTTCAGACGTGAAGGTATCTGTCCTGCAGATGAGATCTTCCACCTGCTGACAACCACGCAGTAGCGTGGAAGACAGGTTATGATGACATTCGAGTGCTGACGATAAACTGGTAACGTAAGGCTACTACATTGATGTCGGTACAGTGCTAGATGATGATAACAGGCTGCAGGTCCAAGGTCCACGAGTGTACTCGTGTATATTCAGGGATAGGCAGCATCCACAAGTAGTAGCAAGTTCTATGGTATACAGCATGAGCATGCAGAAAACGCCTTGTAAATATTTTTCGTGAAAATAAGTTGATATTGCTGAGGATGCTGCTAAGGAAAAATTTTTCACAAATAGCTCTGAAGAAAGATAAAAAGTAACGGAGTTGATGCACGGTATATGTAACTTCTTAGACAAGCGTTAGCTGTATTAAAGTGGAAAAACCTTAGAGTTCGGCTCCATGTTATTGGAAATTCCGGTTTACAGCAGTTTATGACGCTAGAGATTCTTCACTACCTCCATTATCTTCTGAAAGTTATCAACGCTGAGCGAGACGTTTTACTTTTAACAACTTTGTCATTAACTTCGTCGTCACACAAAACATTTCTTTATGTATGTTTCAAATGTGCTCGTGTTACTCCTGTACACGGAGTGAACAAAAACAACGTGATGTTAAACCCAGAGCAGTGTAGCGGACGTCGAATCGAACAAAATTTTCCGGATAACCAAAGGTCGGAAACACTGCATTGTAAAGCTATGGCCGTGAAATGACAGGCAATCAACGACGAGAGGACGGAAGTGTGCAGATTTTGAGTAATTAGCCACAGCTAATTCGTGTTATTGTAAAGGCCGCCTTTACTGATTAAATTACCAGAACATAATGGTTTCACCTGAACAGCTGAAACTAGGAGAACTTAAAATTTCTACTGATGGGTGGTAACAGAGTAAGGCTTGCCTATTAAATCAGTTACACTAAAAATAGCTAATGTCATTAATTAATTAATGGGGGAAAGTTGTACCTGGCGGATATAGCCAGTGTTTCAAGTGACTTGATTATGGAATCGCATGAAGGAATGAACACTACAAACTGCCATAAGCAGAAAAAATTGCTCTGAGCACTATGGGACTTAACATCTGAGATCATAAATCCCCTAGAACTTAAAACTACTTCAACCTAACGATATCACACACATCCACGCCCGAGGCAGGATTCGAACCTACGACCGTAGAAGTCGCGCGGTTTCGGACTGAAGCACCTAGAACCGCTCGGTCACCAAGGCCGGCGCCATAATTAGGTTCCGGCATTTTGTATTGTTTCCGTTGTGAGACATTGGTTGTATTTAGTGAAGCGTTTGTAAACACTAAGACATCAACATATGTAATTTCTGTATAACATTCTAAAATTATTTGGAAGATGATGTTAATTCTTCAGTTACAAAATTGAGTAAAATTCTGCAGATATATATAAAATTACACATGTTGTCTATTTTATTTTACAGCTTCTTTTTCCGCAGGCGCTGTTATCCCAGTTGTATATAGGTTAATACGCCTTTTGCGACTGTAATAAAAGTGTTATAATGACCAAACTCGTTTCGCTGTATTTTAAAGCAACTTCTGTGGTCAGATTTTTTATTACGTCATACTTAACGTCCTCCTACACATATGTGTTAGACTTTTGTACACAGCATTTTTATTGACACGAAGTAATTACAGAGATAGTATGCCTCTGCGTATATGTCCATGAAATGTAAACGAAGCTGATGATATTGCCACAAGCTATTCGCGTTTTTTTGAACAGCTTCAGTTTAAAAAAATATCACAATGGCCTCTCAACAGAGGGATTCGAGTATTTTAGAAAGTTAAAGCCAGTCAACAACAGATGAAAGTGCTACGCTGTTTCAACATTTTCAGTCTCCAGAGTTGCCACATGTTTCTCACATAGTTAACACACTTGAAGCACGGAGGGGAAAAAACGCATTCCAACCTTGTGTACAAGCAAAGGCGATCAGTGGTCAGGCCTCAATCACAAAAAAACCTGAAATACTGGAGCAAGAAATCTTCTTTCAGAGTTTTGTTACTGTGGCATCACGTATTGGTACCACGTGCAGGCATCTGTGGACAACAGAACTGCGAGTTTCCACCTGAAACTGAAAGCAGTTGTGTGGGGTGTGGAGGAACCCGTGGTGCGTGTCCGCTGAGCCACATCTCAAGAGGCTCTGGACTACGAGCGCCCTCTGCTGCTGCAGCATACGACGGCCGGCGACAGTCGCACAGCCTCACTTGCACTTGGAGCAACATCGCTATGACACCATATTTTTTGCTTAATACGGAGAGCCTCATCCCTGTGGACGTTGTGATAGCTGGATTCTGTTTCTTGCTACATTAATTGCAATGTGTCTTCGTTCAGTCGGAGAAATAAAAATCAGGTAAATCTCCTGTATGTTGTGTTAACTTATTCACTAATCATTTCTGCTTCTGTCCGACTTTTCCACGAGATGGTTGCCACACCATTCTGTCGCCCACTTCTCCTTGCCGCTGTGTACAAAGTCGTAAACAACAGTTGCCAATATGGCTGAAATTCAATCTTTTCAAAATTTTATATTGCAAAGAAAAATTCAGAATTTAATTGTTTCAGAACTGCAGTCGGTTCAAGATGTGATTTCCCTTTTGACAACTGCCGATATTAATGCTTCGTCATCCATAGTGGAGAACAAACAAGGGAAAAGATGTAATCAGCAGTGTTTATCACGTAGTACAATTTCCGAAGCCACTACCCGACATGCGAGGAAGAACCAACACGACCTTTCGTCTGGCGACACGCCGAGCGGCTAGCTTAGTCGCCTAGAGCACAGTGCGGCGGGTCTAGTAAGTTCGCAGCTATTTGTTTATTTAGGTGAGTCGCGAAGCACCTAGGCGTCCGGTGTAGCCGTAGCTAGAGAGCCTGTACTCTGCTTCACATTAATTCTGAGCTTCGTATGTGATTATGTGGAGAGATCGTGAACACACATCAGTTAAGTGCGCAAACACCGTCCGTCACAAATATTTTTTTTCTGTGCTTCATATCTTTACTTTCCGGATAACCCATGTACAATGACACAATGGGAACAAGTAAGACTCGGGCAAACACGGCACTTGACGTGACTAGCGGTCGGAACCAAATACGAGGCACGACGCCGGATGCTTCAAGCAGGCCTCGGCTCGGAAACGACTGGAAAGGTCATTTACACAGGCGAGGCGGCGTGTGTGTTTTCGGAACGCGTGTCCCAACACCAGCGACGACCAGACTTTCCCGGCGCTGGATGAATATTCATGAGGGGAGCGGAACGTCGCTGTTGACACCCGCAGCCGCAGCCCGCACCGCCGCTCTCATCTGCAGCCGCCACACCAACCGACATCATCCGTCTCTCACCCTCTCCCTCAGACGGCCTTCGAGGAGCCGTAGATCGGTGACTTTCGAGTATTCTGTTGCATTACAAATGTGGAGAATGTGGAGAGGTAGAAGTCTAATTCACAATGTTTAATACGAAAGGTTCGGCGCTACAAACTTAGAGTCGCATTTGTATCACCACTTTGATCGTAAAGGATTTCAAATATGGAAATGTAGATATATCCATTGATGTAATGCACAAACAAGGGGATCATCAGATATGGTAATCATGGGTTTTGATTCGTTGTAGAGGGACTTGTCCTATATACCTGTCTAGCGACTTTTTGGGAGACGGCCCCTAGAGTCCGAGGAAATGGGTGTTGAAATTTTATGCATGTCTTCAATACCCGTAACATTTGTCATATTTCGATCAAGCGAGCGTAGCGTAGTGGCTCAGGTTTACGACTACCACGCTGGCGGTACGGGTTCCGTTTCTGCCCGTATCTTTCTTTCTTTTCTTTCCAATTTCACCGTCAGAATATCATTAAATAGTATATGTAAAGCAAAATAATTAAAAAATTGCCATTTTTGCCTTAGTGATTTTGTAATATATCAATCGTTACAACAAACTTTTTTCAAATGTGTATTCCGTTTGTCGTTCATAGTTAAAATTCCAGATACACTCCTGGAAATGGAAAAAAGAACACATTGACACCGGTGTGTCAGACCCACCATACTTGCTCCGGACACTGCGAGAGGGCTGTACAAGCAATGATCACACGCACGGCACAGCGGACACACCAGGAACCGCGGTGTTGGCCGTCGAATGGCGCTAGCTGCGCAGCATTTGTGCACCGCCGCCGTCAGTGTCAGCCAGTTTGCCGTGGCATACGGAGCTCCATCGCAGTATTTAACACTGGTAGCATGCCGCGACAGCGTGGACGTGAACCGTATGTGCAGTTGACGGACTTTGAGCGAGGGCGTATAGTGGGCATGCGGGAGGCCGGGTGGACGTACCGCCGAATTGCTCAACACGTGGGGCGTGAGGTCTCCACAGTACATCGATGTTGTCGCCAGTGGTCGGCGGAAGGTGCACGTGCCCGTCGACCTGGGACCGGACCGCAGCGACGCACGGATGCACGCCAAGACCGTAGGATCCTACGCAGTGCCGTAGGGGACCGCACCGCCACTTCCCAGCAAATTAGGGACACTGTTGCTCCTGGGGTATCGGCGAGGACCATTCGCAACCGTCTCCATGAAGCTGGGCTACGGTCCCGCACACCGTTAGGCCGTCTTCCGCTCACGCCCCAACATCGTGCAGCCCGCCTCCAGTGGTGTCGCGACAGGCGTGAATGGAGGGACGAATGGAGACGTGTCGTCTTCAGCGATGAGAGTCGCTTCCGCCTTGGTGCCAATGATGGTCGTATGCGTGTTTGGCGCCGTGCAGGTGAGCGCCACAATCAGGACTGAATACGACCGAGGCACACAGGGCCAACACCCGGCATCATGGTGTGGGGAGCGATCTCCTACACTGGCCGTACACCACTGGTGATCGTCGAGGGGACACTGAATAGTGCACGGTACATCCAAACCGTCATCGAACCCATCCTTCTACCATTCCTAGACCGGCAAGGGAACTTGCTGTTCCAACAGGACAATGCACGTCCGCATGTATCCCGTGCCACCCAACGTGCTCTAGAAGGTGTAAGTCAACTACCCTGGCCAGCAAGATCTCCGGATCTGTCCCTCATTGAGCATGTTTGGGACTGGATGAAGCGTCGTCTCACGCGGTCTGCACGTCCAGCACGAGCGCTGGTCCAACTGAGGCGCCAGGTGGAAATGGCATGGCAAGCCGTTCCACAGGACTACATCCAGCATCTCTACGATCGTCTCCATGGGAGAATAGCAGCCTGCATTGCTGCGAAAGGTGGATATACACTGTACTAGTGCCGACATTGTGCATGCTCTGTTGCCTGTGTCTATGTGCCTGTGGTTCTGTCAGTGTGATCATGTGATGTATCTGACCCCAGGAATGTGTCAATAAAGTTTCCCCTTCCTGGGACAATGAATTCACGGTGTTCTTATTTCAATTTCCAGGAGTGTATTTGGACAACGTTTACTTCCTGCATTTCCTAGGCGTGAGCTCGCCTCTTCTTGTCCACTCCCGCTCACACCGATATGGAATTTCCAGGACGTCTAAACTGCCACATGGCAGTTGTCACTTGCATCAGTTATTCGCAACGCTTCGTCACTGCAATGTGTGTCAAGAGAATACAGTGAAATGGAACAGGCAAGTGTTTCTACGAGAACAGTCGAAAGAAGATCATTCAGAAGTAGAGGAGTGTGATGAGCAATGGAAGGGCGAACTCTCAATAACTCAATAAGTACAGACCTGTTTCGCTGTTGATGTCGTTTTCCAAAATTTTTGAATAGGCAATGTATTCTGGAAACTATCTCACCTTAACAACAATAATATCCCAGCAAATCACAGTTTGGTTTTCAGAATGCCATTTATATGTCACTCATCCGATTTTACAAGCATTAAATAATAAAATAGCGCCGGGTCATATTTGCTGAAATATATCTAAGGCATTTGACTGTGTGAATCACAGTATTCTCATAGACAAATTGAAGTTTTATGGGACTGATGGTATAGCCAACCACGGAGAATGTGATATCTAACCAAAAGAATCCAGAAAGTTGTACTTAGTAATTCAACAATCATAGTCCTAAGACATAATCCTGACTGGGGAGAAATCACGCATGGGGTTCTGCTGGGCTCAATATTAGGTCCACTATTGTTCCTCACGTATGTAAACTATCTTCCGTCTAATATACAACAAGCAGAATTAATTGTCTTTGCATTGTTTTGCATTGTAATCAATCCAAGCACATACGAAGAAACAGAAGACACGGTAAGCAAAATTCTTAAAAGTATCATTGGTTTTCTGCGAATGGTGTAACCCTTAGTTTAATTTCTGCACATCTAGGGGTAGTACACCAATGATAGGTGTAACAATTGGTGAGGAAGTAATAAATAGCGTGGGAAGTTCAAAATTCAAGGTGCTCCTACTGATGAGAAATTAAACTAGACTTAGAACTACTTAAACCTGACTAACCTAAGGACATCACACACATCTAAGTCCGAGGGAGGATTCGAACCTGTGATCGTAGCAGCCGCGTGGTTCCGGACTGAAGCGCCTAGAACCGCTCGGCCACAGAGGCAGGCCAGACCGTTTATATGCCTCCGTATGAGCCCTAATTTCTCGTACCTATGTCTCCGTGGTCCTTGCACGCAATGTGGCAGTAGAATCGTATGGCAGTCAGCTTCAAATGCCCTTTCTCTAAATTTTCTCAATAGTGACTCGCAAAGAACGTCTTCTCTCCAGGGATTCGAGTTCCTAAATCATCTCTGTAACACTCACGTGTTATTCTAACTTAGTAGTAACATACCTTGTATCCCGACTCTGAATTGCTTCGACGTCTTCTTTCAATCCGACCTAGTACGGATCCCAAACACTTGAACAGTACTCGAGAATGGGTCGAACCAGCGTCCTATATGCGGTCTCCTTTTCAGGTGAACCACTCTTTCATCAAATTCTCCCAATGAACTGAAGTCGACCATTCGTCTTGCCTGCCACTGTTCTCTTATGCTCGTTCCAACTCATATTGCTTTGCAGCGTTACGCCCCAATATTTAAACGACTTGACTGTGTCAAGCAGGACACTAGTAATACTGTATTCGAACATTACAGGACTGATCTTCTTACTCAACCGCATTAACTTACTTTTTTTGCACATTCAGGGCTGGCCACCGTTCATCACACCAACTGTAAATTTTGTCTAAGTCATCTTGTATCTGCCTGAGGTCACTCAAGTTTGAAATCTTACTATACACCACAGCATAATCAGCAAACAACCGCAAATTGGTGCCCACCCTGCCCGCCAAATCATTTATATATAGAGACAGAACAACAGCGGTCCTATCACACTTGGGGCATTCCTGTCGATACCCTTGTCTCTGATGAACATTCGCCAAGCCGGCCGAAGTGGCCGTGCGGTTAAAGGCGCTGCAGCCTGGAACCGCAAGACCGCTACGGTCGCAGGTTCGAATCCTGCCTCGGGCATGGATGTTTGTGATGTCCTTAGGTTAGTTAGGTTTAACTAGTTCTAAGTTCTAGGGGACTAATGACCTCAGCAGTTGAGTCCCATAGTGCTCAGAGCCATTTGAACCATTTTTTTTTAACATTCGCCGTCGAGGATAACATACTAGTTTCTATTATTTAAGAAGTCTTCAAGCCGCTCACATATCTGCGAACTTATTGCATATATTTATGTCTTCGTTAACAGCCTGCAACGGGGTACCATGTCAAATAATTTCTAGAAATCCAGAAGTATGGAATATTGCTGTTGTCATCCATAGTTTTCAGTATATCGTGCGAGAAAAGATTAAGCTGCGTTTCGCATCAGCAATGCCTTCTAAAACCATGCTGATTCGTGGATATAAGCTCCCCAGTCTCAAGAAAATGTATTATATTCGAACTGAGAATATGGTCAAGGATTCTGCAGCGAACAGAAGTTAGTGATATTGGTCCGTAATTTTGCTGGTCTGTTCTTTTACTCTTTTTATATACTGGAGTCACTTGCGTCTTTTGCAGTCGCTTGGGACTTTGTAGTGGATTAGATTTTCCAATACATGACATAATTAAGTTAATTTAACAACATAATTAAGTTAATATAACAACTTTTTTATTTTTTGTTTTCTTAATTTTTTTATAATTTTTTTTTTCTTAATTTATATCTAAAAATTCCTCTATGGAGTAGAAGGAGTTGTCATTCAGAAATTCTTTTAATTTCTTCTTAAATACTTGTTGGTTATCTGTCAGACTTTTGATACTATTTGGTAAGTGACCAAAGACTTTAGTGGCAGTATAATTCACCCCTTTCCGTGCCAAAGTTAGATTTAATCTTGAATAGTGAAGCTCATCCTTTCTCCTAGTATTGTAGTTATGCACATTGCTATTACTTGTGAATTGGGTTTGGTTGTTAATAACAAATTTCATAAGAGAGTATATATACTGAGAAGCTACTGTGAATATCCCTAGATCCTTAAATAAATGTCTGCAGGATGATCTTAGGTGGACTCCAGCTATTATTCTGATTACACGCTTTTGTGCTATAAATACTTTATTACTTAGTGATGAATTACCCCAAAATATGATGCCATATGCAAGCAATGAGTGAAAATAGGCGTAGTAAGCTAATTTACTAATATGTTTATCACCAAAATTTGCAATGACCCTTATTGCATAAGTAGCTGAACTCAAACGTTTAAGCAGATCATCAATGTGTTTCTTCCAATTTAATCTCTCATCAATGGACACACCTAAAAATTTTGAATATTCTACCTTAGCTATATGCTTCTGATTAAGGTCTATATTTATTAATGGCGTCACACCATTTACTGCACAGAACTGTGTGTACTGTGTCTTATCAAAATTTAGTGAGAGTCCATTTACAAGGAACCACTTAGTAATTTTCTGAAAGACATTATTGACAATTCAATCAGTTAATTCTTGTTTGTCAGGTGTGATTACTATACTTGTATCATCAGCAAAGAGAACTAACTTTGCCTCTTCATGAATATAGAATGGCAAGTCATTAATTTATGTTAAGAACAACAAAGGACCCATGACCGACCCTTGTGGAACCCCATTCTTGATAGTTCCCCAGTTTGAGGAATGTGCTGATCTTTGTATATTATGAGAACTACTTATTTCAACTTTCTGCACTCTTCCAGTTAGGTACGAATTAAACCATTTGTACACTGTCCCACTCATGCCACAATACTTGAGCTTGTCTAGCAGAATTTCATGATTTACACAATCAAAAGCCTTTGAGAGATCACAAAAAATCCCAATGGGTGGTGTTCGGTTATTCAGATCATTCAAAATTTGATTGGTGAAAGCATATATGGCATTTTCTGTTGAAAAACCTTTCTGGAAACCAAACTGACATTTTGTTAGTACTTCATTTTTACAGATATGTGAAGCTACTCTTGAATACATTACTTTCTCAAAATTTTTGGATAAAGCTGTTAGAAGGGAGATTGGACAGTAATTGTTGACATCAGATCTATCCCATTTTTCATGCAAAGGTATAACAATAGCATATTTTAATCTATCAGGGAAAATGCCCTGTTCCAGAGAGCTATTACACAGGTGGCTGAGAATCTTATTTATCTGTTGAGAACAAACTTTTAGTATTTTGCTGGAAATTCCATCAATTCCATGTGAGTTTTTGCTTTTAAGCAAGTTTATTATTTTCCTAATTTCAGAGAGAGAAGTGGGTGAGATTTCAATTGTATCAAATTGCATAGGTATGGCCTCTTCCATTAACTGCCTAGCATCTTCTAATGAACACCTGGATCCTACTATATCCACAACATTTAGAAAATGATTATTAAAAATATTTTCAACTTCTGACTTTTTGTTCGTAAAGTTTTCATTCAATCTGATGTTAATGCTATCTTCCTGTGCTCTTGGGTGACCACCTGTTTCTCTTTTAATAATATTCCAAATTGTTTTAATTTTATTATCAGAGTTGCGTGATTTCAGACATGATACACATACTTCTGGATTTTTTAATAACTTTTCTTAATATAGCACAGTAGTTTTTATAATGCCTGATAGTTTCTGGGTCACTACTCTTTCTTGTTGTCAGATACATTTCCCTTTTCTGGTTACAAGATATTTTTATACCCTTAGTAAGCCATGGTTTGTTACATGGTTTCTTACAAGTATATTTAACTATTTTCTTGGGGAAGCAGTTTTCAAATGCATTTACAAAAGTGTCATGAAATAAATTATATTTTAAATTGGCATCAGGTTCACGGTACACCTCATCCCAGTCTAACTGCTTTAGGCTTTCCCTGAAATTTGCGATTGTTAAATCGTTGACTGAACGTACTACTTTGGAAGACTGTTTAGTACTGCTGAATGGAGCTATGTCATATATTGTAACTAGCTGTGCACCATGATCAGAAAGACCATTCTCAACAGGCTGAGCATTTATCTGGTTAAACTTATCTAGGTCTATAAAGAAGTTATCTATCAGTGAGCTGCTATCCTTTACCACCCGAGTAGGAAAATCAATAACGGATGTCAAATTGAAAGAACCGAGTAATACTTCAAGGTAATTTTTCCTATTACCCTCTTTCAGAGAATCTACATTGAAGTCCCCACAAATTATAATTTGCTTCCCCCTGTCTGACAGATAGCACAACAAAGGAGTCAAGTTTCTCAGAAATAGATGAAAATTTCCCGATGGGGACCTATACACAGTTACAATAACGGATGTCAAATTGAAAGAACCGAGTAATACTTCAAGGTAATTTTTCCTATTACCCTCTTTCAGAGAATCTACATTGAAGTCCCCACAAATTATAATTTGCTTCCCCCTGTCTGACAGATAGCACAACAAAGGAGTCAAGTTTCTCAGAAATAGATGAAAATTTCCCGATGGGGACCTATACACAGTTACAATTATAAATGTGCCTTTATTTAATTTAAGCTCACAGGCACATGCTTCTATATGTTTCTGTACACAAAACTTTATTGTTTCTATACTTTTTGCATAATGATAACTTTTGACATATATGGCCATTCCTCCTTTCTCCATATTTTCTCTAATTACATGTGCAGAGAGCTTATATCCACTTACATTTACCTTATCCATATCAGTAACAATGTGATGCTCAGACAGGCATAGTATATCTATTTCATCCTCAGCTTCTAAATCTTCTAAACAAACCAGAAGCCCATCTATTTTATTCTTTAAACTCCCAAAATTTTGATGAAATATACTTACATTATTTTTAATTATACTTTTATGAGAACCTTTCCTTATTCTAACATTTGCAGTACTCTCCTGTCTGAGTTTCTCATTGTGCTTAGGCCTAGTTTCTATGGGCGAGAGATTGACGATAAATACAAGCTAGGTAAGGGGTCAATGCCGTAGAGTACTCTTTTTGTCAAATGTAACTGGGATTCCATCCGGACCTGGTGATTCATTTGCTTTCAAATATTTCAGTTGTTTCTCTACATCAGAGATGCTTATTACTATGTGGTCCACATGGAAGTTTGTCCGATGGTCAAATGACGGTATGTTTATACTATTTTCCTGTGGGAACGATTTTTTGAAAATGAAATTTAAAACTTCTGCCTTTTGCGCTATATTCAACTGCCACACCAGACAAGTCAACAATGGACTGAATGGAAACCATAGATCTGCTTAGCGCTTTTATGTAAGACCAGAATTTTCTCGGGATCTCTGCCAATCTTTTGCTAAGGCAGTTGTTGTATGCTTCGCGGATAGATCTTTTCACAGACGCAGGAATCTCTACTAACCTTCGCTTGTCGTCATTTGTGCGTTCCCGTTTTGAACCGAGAGTGCACCTAATTCTCCAGACCACAATTTACGGTCTGCTTACACTCTGCCTATAATTCGTCTGCATCCACCTTACACGAACTAAGTGATGCAAGTTCACTGTCTAAGTGAGATACTAATAACTGCTTATCTGCACTGTCTTGAAGAAACACTCTCCTAGTCTTCTTGGCTGACTTATTAACTTTCATAATCATAGTTACTGTAATGACATGATTGCTAATCCACGTTTCTATACTGACATTGTCGATAAGGTCAGCCCTATTCGTAGCTACAAGGTCTGAAATATCTCCACTGCGTGTGAGCTTCCGAGCTAGTTGCTCAAGAGAGTTATTAGGAAACACTTTCAAAAATATTTCGCATGACTGTCTGTCTGTACCAATCGCAATGAATTCATAGAGATCCCAATCTATACTCGGTAGATTCAAGTCGCCTCCAACTAGTATTGCATGATCAGTATAAATATACTGACCCTAGACTTTCTTTGAATGCCTCTAGAACTATCACAGTAGAAGCGGGAGCCGGTAAAATCATCCAACAGTTAACTTGTTTTCACCTATACTATAAGCTGGATGTTCATTCTGCAATATCACTTTCGGTGATCACGTGGGGAAGACCGGAGATCTGCTGGTAAGACCGTGTTAGCCTATTTATTTGAAGTAACTGGATATCTTGAGCATACAAAACGGCAGGTTCGTCCAGTGTAAATCAGACGTTCCCCACTGATCCCGCGCAACACAGCGTAGTAAGCAGACACTGTCAATAATAAACAGTCAAATAATACGCGAACAGACTTACTTTAGTTTAGTTCATGTATTAAATTCCTTCTCATACACAATCTCAGCAAGATGGCGACTAGCCCAACAATACATGCATATACATCCTCCTTTCTCGACTAATCGGCAAGAAGTCCTCTTTCTTTTCATAAGAGAAAACATAGATAGCAGAGAAGCTATTCCATGGAGTAAATGGACGCTCCAAGGAATAATTGGGCTTGAAACTACTTTGCATTGATAATCGGTAAGATAAGGAGAGATATTTCGAGATATGTACTGAGTTATATAATTTATAAAATTTCTGAAAATATCGCGGAGAGACCGCTGCAAGAGACAACACAAGTTCAAATGGCTCTGAGCACTATGGGGCTTAACATCTATGGTCATCAGTCCCCTAGAACTTAGAACTACTTAAACCTAACTAACCTAAGGACATCACACAACACCCAGTCATCACGAGGCAGAGAAAATCCCTGACCCCGCCGGGAATCGAACCCGGGAACCCGGGCGCGGGAAGCGAGAACGCTACCGCACGACCACGAGCTGCGGACAAATCGTGTAGTTCCGCCGAGAAGCATCCTGATGACGTCAGCCTCCGTGCCCAGCGACTAATTGTACTTCTGTCGACATAAGGTGCTCCATAGACTTTGCACAAGCGTTTGTGAATATTCCCCACAGTTTCTTTCTCTGCAGTGAGAAATTCATTGACGGCACGTTTCTTGTGACGTACATCACCTAAAGACGCCATTTTGAAACTGTCTTGCAACTACGCTATCTGTAGGAAGTGACGGAAACTTGGCACGCTCGCTCAGGAGACTTCAGATAATACATACGTAACATTTCGCATTCGTCGCATTTTTTTTTTTTTTCGGCTGAGAAAAACAGATGCGTGGAATTACTTTCTGGGCAACCCTCGTAGATAAATTCAACCATGGGCACCGAAAGTGTGAGAATTTCAGCTTCAAGAAACAGACCCCTAGATAAGAAGAACTGGAGCCAACTCTACACGAAAAGCTAAGTAAACTAGCAAGTTTATTGAAATCTTCGCTCCTTTCAAATTTTTCAAAAAAGACTTTGCTTATTGTGGACAATAGCTGGAATTAGGAAGGAAGGGGAAGATTACACTGTAGACCGAAAATCTCCTTTGTAGGAACCAACATCTGTTCCGAAAACAATGATCGTAAGAAACCTAGCTCACATTGTTCATCCACGAGACCCAGAAAGTAGTAGGTACAGGTCCCCACGTTCCTTGATTTCTAGAAGGCATATGGATCCATAGCAAACAGGACTGACAGAGGAAACAGAGAAGATTAAAAATCTTGCCGCAAGTTTTGTTACAGGTTAATTTAGTATGTGCGAAAGTTTCACGAAGATGCTGAGTCAACTCTGTGGCAGACATTGCAAGAGAGGCCTTCTGAATAATGCTTTATGCAACAGCTAAAGTTCCATGAATGTACATTCCTAGGAGAGTCAACCATTGTGTTGCTTCCACCTACATACAGCTCGCGGAAAGTCTGTCAACACAAAATAAGAGAGATTTGAGCCCACATACATACTATAACTACATGTCTGAGGAACCATTAACCTGTGTCAGATGTGACTTCGCTGTTTTCGAGAGGAGACTAAACATCTCCTCCTGATCCACAGCGAGCTGTTGTCTCTGTGACAGTGTCTGTCTCGGTACATCTCGTCTGTATCTTCCTCTGCTTCATTTGTTTCAATCTCTAACGCGGCTCTTCTGCTAACTTACCCGTATTAGTATTTGCTGTTCTTCCGACCAGTTAACTCCTTCTTCAGATGTGATTCTTTCCGCTCCCTTACTTTTGTGGTAGTAAGCAATTGGTCTCATTTTACAGAAACGCTATGGGATTAATACGATGGTAACTTGAAACTGTTGCAATAATTATGTTAATAGCTTTAGAAGTTCTTCTTTTTCTTCTTAATATTATTGTTACTATTTCTGAGTGTAGCTCATCTACTATGTATCCTACATGTTTAACTGTAACGAGAATCACCAAAGACATTGTCTGGCTGTCTGATATTTAAGTAAGGCTCCGAAAATTAAAATATTTGCTGGCAAAATAAATGCATAAGTAAAATAACAATGTATAGCGTAAATAAGATTTGATTCCTGCTGTTGGTTAGTATGACAACTATTTGTTCAGATACCGGCGAAATGAGTAGTTAGGCGTCCAACTGGCCCAATAGACCTCTGATCTAAGGAACAACACTTCCACTACTGATGATGATGTACATTTTTATCGAATCAGTCACATTTGATTTCCCCTTCATGCCTAAGGGCTGCGTGACGCGAATAGTTCAGCTCCTTAAAAAAATACTGAACACTGCTTTCTCCTATTCGTCGACTTTAAACAATATAATTCAAAGTTTGCTTCGCTAGCAGCAAGAACACACTTCGATACGAACAGTCGGCGTGACCTATGATGAATTAAAACTGACAATAAATAATAATGGATCCATAGCTGTCGGTTTTCCACTTATTTCCCCACGCTCTCTCTGACTAAGAGAGATAAATAATGCTTGCTCTGTGGTAAACGGTAACGGAGGACGTAAAGTGGAAGCTGGACAACTGAGATGCACTGTGCAGGTATAGCGTGTCGTGGCACACAGTAGGAAGTGCACACATTAGAGCAGTCAGCACTCTACCGTCTGCAGCTGTGTGACGACACGCCGGAACCCACCCACTGTGCTGCAGCGGATGCATTCCGCAGCAGCGGACGGTAACGCACGGCCACTGGGGACACAAAACAACCATAAGCTGTGTGCAGCTCTGTGTCATGGGAAATGTGCTCCACTGCGACGTTGCTCTAGAAGAGATGTGTGTGTGTGTGTGTGTGTGTGTGTTTCACTGCGATCGTATGTCACCAGGTGAGGAGGAGGGGAAAAGGGGAGGGGGGTTGTGGGGACGGCCGGTGAGTCAGGTTGGCTGTCAGCTGTCACCGCAGTGCAGCGCCGCACGCCGCCTGTCCTTGGTTCGACCCCAGCGGTCGGCGGGAGGACGTGCCGACCTTAGCTTATCCACGGTGGTCGCGAGCGACATCTGTGCTCTCGCTTCATGCACTCCTGTCATGTCGAGCCACCGCTGACGCCGGTGTAACTCATGTGGAAGGCGACAACGACAGTTAACGAGTCAAGGCTCTGAGCACGTCATTGACTCGCTGCACTGGTTACCAGGACCCTCTTTACTGTAGCGTCTAACGATCCTAGGCTGATGCTCTGTGACCAGCATTAAATATGCTGACACCTGATTGCTAAAGCGAAGACTCCGGTACCGTTCTTTTATGAACTTACGCGTGTTTTGGTTTTGGCAGGTGAGCTGCAACTGGGGATCGATTACAATAGCTCTTTAACTGCTGTGGCCGCGTTAACGTGCCATGCTCTGCCGCTTCCTAGCTGCTGAGGGCGTGTTTAAATGTAGCCTCTGCGTTTTCCTTTAGAACTATTGACGTATTTAATATTGACGTATTTAATTTTACGTAATTCTACGTGGGGCTCTTCCAGATGCCGTATTTTAGCGGGGCAGTGCCCAGGTAAATAAGATGAGGAATTTTTCGAGGAATGACCGTACCTCCTGCTTCTGTCTCTTGTAGCTTTTTGAGCTGCATCCATACATTACAAAACGAAAATAGCAAATTCCCGTGCTAACGCCAGAGAAAATGTGCCTAACGATCGTTAGGAGTTTTCAGAAGTGTGCTGAAGTTACTAGTGCCGTTCATCACCACAATAAACCAACAGAAACCTACACTGTGCAGACACATTAAAGTGACCACCTGTCAACAGCCTGAGTAACCACATTTTGCAACGTGGTTCGCTGCAAGACGTGCAGGGAAAGAGCCAGTGAGGTTGTAGAAGTGTAGATTCTCGACCTGGCTTAAATCCGGGGACTATGGTGGACAGGGAGTAAGTAGGCTGTTTAGGTTTTTATGTTGGTAACGTCGCGTAGCGCTCTGTATGAAAATCACTGACTGTGCTGTGTGCAGTCTGTGGCTGGTTTGCAGTGTTGGAATTTTCGCTATTGTAGTGTTGGGCAGTTGGATGTGAACAGCGCGTAGCCTTGCGCAGTTGGAGATGAGCCGCCAGTAGTGGTGGATGTGGGGAGAGAGATGGCAGAATTTTAAGGGCGGACGATCTGGACGTGTGTCCGCCAGAAAGAGTAAATTTGTAATACTGGATATCATGAAGTGATATATATATATATATATATATATATATATATATATATAGATATATATATAATGACTTTTGAACATTATTATGGTAAATACATTGTTTGTTCTCTATCAAAATCTTTCATTTGCTAACTATGCCTATCAGTAGTTAGTGCCTTCGGTAGTTAGAATCTTTTATTTAGCTGGCAGTAGTGGCGCTCGCTGTATGTGAGGTAAGTGCTTCATGAAAGGTATCGATTATTGTTAATCAGGGCCATTCTTTTGTAGGGATTTTTGAAAGTCAGATTGCGTTACGCTATAAATATTGTGTGTCAGTTTAGTGTTGATCAGAATAAGTAAAGAGAGTAATGTCTGAGTACGTTCAGTTTTGCTCAGCTGTTTGAAAATCAAATAACATAGAGGTTTATCAGCATAGTAATTCATAAATTTTTCAAAGGAGATGTTTCAAGTGGAGTACGGTAAAGTCATCTTGGTGCTCTTCGAATCATACACGTATACTGCGAGCCGCGTGACCAGCTGTGTTGCCCTGCTAGCAAATGTCATATTACCAAGAGTGAGTGCGTGGGTTGCACATGGTCCCCAAGCACAGATGCATACTTGTGCTGTTCACTGTCTCTTCCAGAGTTACGAAGTAGTTCCGCAGACCATAATACTCACTCCTCCGGCCTGGACCCTTCCGACAACTGTCAAAGTGGCGTACATGCCAAAAGCCATCTTTCCGATGGAGTATACAACGTGATTCACGTGAAAAGGCCATCCGTCGCCACTCCAGTTTCAGTACTGACGTGCAAACAGCCTTCGTCGCCAATGAACAGCAGTCAGCATGGGTGCATGACCCTGGCGCGTGCTGTGGAGGCCCATACGCAACCATGCGACCAGTATACGAACTTTGCCGTTCCCGAAATGCTTCCACCCTGGCCCCGAAAGTCTATGATGATGCCCTTTTGGACGTCAGATAAACCGCTCCGTTTCTGTTTTACGACAACGACTGCACTGTTATCCGCATCCGTCGACACACCTTGTATAACCTCCACCGCAAGTACTGCTAACCTGCACTCTTTGAGTGGTTATTGCACGTTGACGTCGAGCATATCTACATATACATTTATACTCAGCAAGCCACACATCGGTGTGTGGTGGAGGGCACTTTACGTGCAACTGACATTACCTCCCTTTCCTGTTCCAGTCGCGTATGGTTCGCGGGAAGAACGACTACCGGAAAACCTCCGTGCGCGCTCGAATCTCTCTAATTTTACATTCGTGATCTCCTCGGGAGGTATAAGTAAGGGGAAGCAATATATTCGATACCTCATCCAGAAACGCACCCTCTCGAAACCTGGACAGCAAGCTACACCGCAATGCTGAGCGCCTCTTTTGCAGAGTCTGCCACTTGAGTTTGCTAAACATCTCCGTAACATTATCACCCTGTGACGAAACGCGCCGCTCTTCTTTGGATCTTCTCTATCTCCTCTGTCAACCCGACCAGATACGGATCCCATACTGATGAGCAATACTCAAGTACAGGTCGAACGAGTGTTTTGTGAGTCACCTCCTTTGCTGATGGACTACATTTTCTAAGGACTCTCCCAATGAATCTCAACCTGGCACCCGCCTTACCAACAATTAATTTTATATGATCATTCCACTTCAAATCGTTCCGTACACATACTCCAAGATATTTTACAGAAGTAACTGCTACCAATGTTTGTTCCGTTATCATATAATCATACAATAAAGGATCCTTCTTTCTATGTATTCGCAATACATTACATTTGTCTATGTTAAGGGTCAGTTGCCTCTCCCTGCACCAAGTGCCTATCCGCTGCAGATCTTCCTGCATTTCACTGCAATTTTCTAATGCTGGAACTTCTCTGTATACTACAGCATTATCCGCGAAAAGCCACATGGAACTTTCGACACTATCTACTAGGTCATTTATATATATTGTGAAAAGCAATGGTCCCATAACACTCCCCTGTGGCACGCCAGAGGTTACTTTAACGTCTGTAGAAGTCTCTCCATTGAGAAAAACATGCTGTGTTCTGTCACATCTGCGATGGTCCCATTAATGTGACCGGACTAGACACAGTATGGCTTTAAGAGGCCTCTACTATATTTTGCTAAGACATATAAATTTTGAAAGGTCCATAGTACGTGAGTAGGTCTCAATAGCAGGGTAAAATTACATTTTTATTTTATACTTGTTGGTATCTGTTTTAATACAAGTCGCATGTACATCTCTTGAAAGACATCGTGTTTACGCCAGTGACTGTTAAACGTTTTATTTCCACTATTGCAATTTCGGCCTTAGGCCATTATCAAGTGCAGATTTTTTTGGCTTTAAGCCATGTCTACTTTATACAAGCGGACGCATTTATATGTCGTTGTCATTTGCTGTTGCATACATTCGTCACAACGACAACGATATATAAATAAGTTAACTTGTATCAAGCAGACATGGCATAAAGCCAAAACATCTGCACTTGATAATGGCCTAAGGCCGAAATTGTAATAGTGGAAATAAAAAGTTTAACAGTCAGTGGCGTAAACATGATGTCTTTCAAGAAATTTCACATGATTGTGAATCCCAGTTATGAAAATAGAATGAAGGCTTTCACGACCGGGTGACATGGCTGTTGATATGCTTTCCGGGATGTGAGGTCGTGGTCCAAGAACTTTTTTGCTCCTTACGTTTCGTCCAGAACTGCGCTGGACTTCCTCAGAGGCGCTGCTCCGCTGAGTCTTGCGGACCACGACCTCACATCCCGGAAAGTATATCAACAGCCACACCAGTTATGAAAAGTTAAGCATGTACATTTGGTGTGCACGAGCAGAGAGAGAGAGAGAGCTTGCCAAGTGTCATTCACTTCTCGTACATACTGTGGCTCCTTAGGTGTACTCAGTAAGAGAAGTGACTCTCGAGATGAGCACAATCTGTCTTGACTGGTGAAGTGGGTATACTAGGCTCAGGGAAAGCGAAACGCCAGCTGGCACGGACTCGTGGGGACACCCGTGGGGGAACTTGGGTCGTGGACGCTGCCTCTACTAGGTCCCTCACCGCCGCTGTTGCAGTATTTGGTGTGTTACGATGCTTGCGTGACAGAGCGATATTTAACTTCATATTCACTTTTGTCACTAAATATCTCATCTCCGTTTAATTATTCCAGTCAGTTCCGTAAACTAATTCGTCAAATTGATCACTAAAATATTTTGACTGAGGTTTCTTCAAAGCAAAGTGTCTGCTAACCACACAGGCCTACCAGAATGTTTACAAAATTTGTTTGACACAGGGGTGTCGTTAATGCAATCATATGTATTTTTTTGTTTCAGTAACAGTAAAAATAATTGCGACGTGTTTAAATATTCATTATAGTCAGATATACTTTCTTTATCACTCAACAGTCAGTTTTAATAGTGCTTTGCTCGTTATTTCACAAATACGTTGCCTTCCAATGTTTTATGCGTTTCCATACAACCAATATTTCGTAAAATTGGTTCGAATTGCTAGCCAGTTTCCTTTGTGCTCATATGCTGTTCTGGTGCCCGCTTCTGCGCCACTTAATTCGTAGCGCTTTGGAATTTGTTCCGTTCAATATGTAGTGCGTGAGTAGCATCCTGGAGAGGAAATTCTTTGTACGTTCGAGATTTTGCGCGCCACGTTGTGTCTACCGTTTTGTTAATCTGTTTGGTACTTGTTCATCAAGTGCTGTCTATGTCAGCAACTTCGGTATTCTTTTTTAAAATTGGAAATTTGTGGTAAGTTCCTATGGGACCAAACTGCTGACGTCATCGGTCCCTAAGCTTACACACTACGTAAACTAACTTAAACTAAATTACGATACTGATGACACACACACCCATGCCCGAGGGAGGACTTGAACATCTGACATGGGGAGCAGCGCGGACCGTGACAAGACGTCCTAGACCGCGCGGCTAACCAGCACGGCTGTCTTTATTAAAGCTGACCTTCTGTCTGTATGACAAGCCATTGTGTTCATAGAGTCATTACACGGTGATATATCCTATAAGATGTGTAAAGTTTGATAACTAGTTGACCAGTGCCAAGTTACTCCATTGCATGGTTACTAGCCACAAGGTGTAGCACATTATCACTTTTTTTCAGCTTTATGTTCCTGTATCAAGCAAAAAATCAAATGGCTCTGAGCACTATGGGACTCAACTGCTGTGGTCATAAGTCCCCTAGAACATAGAACTACTTAAACCTAACTAACCCAAGGACAGCACACAACACCCAGCCATCACGAGGCAGAGAAATTCCCTGACCCCGCCGGGAATCGAACCCGGGAACCCGGGCGTGGGAAGCGAGAACGCTACCGCACGACCACGAGATGCGGGCCCTGTATCAAGCATATTGCGATCAACATCACCGGTAAATCTGTTATTGGCCAACTGTAAAGCCCTACTTGAATGTTTAAAGTTTGGTTGGATACAGGACAACAAACAGACGGGTGTGTTGTTATTAATACCAGTCAGAAACGTTATCCGTATCTGCATTTTTTCCTGTAACAGTACATTAATTCCGTCGCGTATGAGTATTCGTTATTGTCAATTGTACACACATCAAAAAGAGGTTTGCATCACCTCGGTTCCGAGAGTTCCGGAACCTGTACAGAAATTGGAATAGAGATCAACATAAACAACATTTCCGCCCTTTTAATTGCTCATGAAAACCACATATTGCATGTTGTACCACCATACAGCGAGATCTTCAGAGGTGGTGGTCCAGATTGCTGTACACACCGGTACCTCTAATACCCAGTAGTACGTCCTCTTGCAGTGATGCATACCTGTATTCGTCGTGGCATACTCTCCACAAGTTCATCAAGGCACTGTTGGTCCTGATTGTCCCACTCCTCAACGGCGATTTGGCATAGATCCCTCAGAGTGGTTGGTGGGTCATGTCGTCCATAAACAGCCCGTTTCAATCTATCCCGGGCATGTTCGATAGGGCTCATGTGTGGAGAACATGCTGGCCACTCTAGTGGAGCGATGTCGTTATGCTGAAGGAAGTATACACAAGATGTGCATGATGGGGGCGCGAATTGTCGTCCATGAAGACAGATGCCTCACCAATATGCCGCCGATATCGTTGCGCTATCGGTCGGTGGATAGCATTCACGTATCGTACAGCTGCTAGGGCAACTTCCATGACCACCAGAGGCGTACGTCGGCCCCACATAATGCCACCCCAAAACAGCAGGGAATCTCCACCTTGCTGCTCTCGCTGGACAGTGTGTCTAAGGCGTTCAGCCTGACCGAGGTGCCTCCAAACACGGCTCCGACGATTGTCTGGGTGAAGTAATATGCGACACTCGTCGATGAAGAGAACGTGATGAAATGCTGAGCGGTCCATTCGGCATGTTGTTGGGCCATCTGTACCACGCTGCACGGAGTCGTGGTTGCAAAGATGGACATCACCGTGGACGTCGGGAGTGAAGCTGCGCATCATGCAGCCTATTGCACACAGTTTGAGTCGTAACACGACGTCCTGTAGCTGCACGAAAATTATTATTCAACATGGTGGCGTTGCTGTCAGGGTTCCTCCGAGCCGTAATTCGTAGGTAGCGGTCACCCACTGCACTAGTAGCCCTTGAGCGGCCTGAGCGAGGCATGTAATCGACAATTCCTGTCTCTCTGTATCTCCTCCATGTCCGAACAACATCGCTTAGGTTCACTCCGAGACGCCTGAACACTTCTCTTGTTGAGAGCCCTTCCTGGAACAAAATAACTATGCGGACGTGATAGAACCGCGGTATTGACCGTCTAGGAATGGTTGAACTACAGATAACACGAGCCGTTTACCTTCTTCCTGGTGGAATGACTGGAACTGATCGGCTGGCGGGCCCCGTCCGTCTAATAGGCGCTGCTCATGCATGGTTGTTTACATCTATGGGCTGATTTAGTGACATCTCTGACCAGTCAAAGGGACTGTATCTGTGATACAATAACCATCTTCAGGAGGTCTGGGATCTGGGGTGATGCAAAACTTGTTTTGATGTGTCTTTATTCATTATAAGTCCACTGAGTGGACATTGCTTACTAGTTCGTAGCGCTTTTATCTTCAACATTAGTCACATGTGCTTAAATAATCAAGCTTGGTCAGAATTGCTTTTGTGGTTAGTACCAGTGAAATATGTCCTACATTCAATATTAGTCCGATGGGAGTAGCTAGCAAACCAAAGCAGTTAAGACTGCAATCTATTGAACCCCAAAACTTGGATGTATACATGTTAAAAATTGGCTGTTTTGGTTGAAGTCTTTAAAAAACTACAGCCGAAAATCAGCCTCTGTCAAAACTTTTAGCGCTTACACCCGTATTGAATCGGCAGGTTCATCTCTGGACTGCTAACTGCAGTAAGGAACAAGTTCACTCTCACAAAATTTAAGACGAGACAAAAGTTGCTTGACACAAAAACTTTAAACCAAAATTACTCTACATTTTTTCTAATGTTATTTGGTTGTAGAGTGCTCTAGATTATGTACCTGTTATCCAGATTTCTGATAACCGTAGCCTATTTTTTTTATTTGCTCCTGGGCATGTTCCCTTTTTCCAGTAAGGAATGTGAAATATATATTTAAACTATTTTATTTTGAAGATACCAATGTTCTTTGAATATTTTCCTTATACTAAATACACTTTAAACGTTTTTACATCCAAATAAGTTCATGGAGTCAAACATCCTCTTCAGTTTCATCTCTTTTTGCTGTCGTTTATATGAAAACTTTTTTTCCATAACTGTATTCTTTCTTCTGGAATGTAAAGTGAACTTAATCTAATATTATCAGTTTTTTAGTTGTTTAAGGATAGTTTGTCTTTGTAGGTAGGTTGCTTGAGCATTCCTTAACTGAAAGGCACCAGCTGGCATGTTGTCGTTTACCTTATATTCAGCTACCTGTGGAGTTCCTTTGCTGAAACTAAGTTCATGATACTTTAATGGGTCTAAGGAAATCCTTTGCTCCTTTGGAACACTTTTTCCACACCTTTTCCAAACGACAAGTTTTTACCAGAATTTTGGCCACTATGTCTTGTAGCCTGTAAAGTCCTCTGTTTTCATGAGAGCAAATCTAAATTTGTCTTTCTTCTGTGAAGAACCCAGTACGAGGTCCGTCACGTCACTATCAGTGTAATGTTGTTTCTATTTTCTCAATTTCCTTCTAATGATGTCACAATTCTTACATTCTTTATAGCAGGAAGGGAACACGTCCAGGACATGTTACCTTTCTGCAGTAAGCAGTGAACTATACCCTTTACTACAGACGCTTTATTGACAGAAAAAGTTCCGTATGTACTCTAAAGGATGTGCCCACTCGTTGGACTTCTTTGACACAATAAAACGATTTTTGATAACTTTGGACATCCTCCCTTTCTGCAACTAACTATTCAATTACGTTTATATTTTGCGTATACGTCATGTTGGCTTATTTTGTTTAAGTGAAAGTACCTTGGAATGCTGATGCAGTATAGCAAAAAAGCGATATTTAAAAAAAGTCTACATTAACTGGAAAACTGATAATGAACTAAACATGTAAGATGTTGTTTTAAGTCATTGTTAGTTCCAATTACAATAACGTGGACCCTCTTACATTATACTCAACGATCCAATATTTATTCCACAAATCAACAAGATACAAAAAATGTTAAAAAGGAATAGTGCGCTACAAATTTTACTAGGACGGAATGCTTAGAGCACGACATGGACCTACACTAAGGATCGTTATGCACTTAGGATCAAGCGAACTTCCGTATCGTTCTATGTCTTGTAATGTCTACGTGAACACTAAAAACGAAACTGAAATGCTAGCGTTCAGTAATCCAAGCCCACATCGATAATACTGAAAGTAATGTTCATGCTGAAGAAAAGGTTAGTACAAATAAAAACAAGCGAAAAGTGCCATACACTCCAAGAAACGATTTTACTAGAAACCAACCCGAAAAAGAAATCGGGACAAACTTAAACGAACCGTTAACGGATTATTTTCATTTATACTCAGCAATCTACGAGGCCTGTCCAGAAAGTAAGTTCCGATTGATCGCAAAATGGAAACCACAGTGAATATCAGAAATGTTTTATTTGTAACAGTTAGCTACACCTTCCAGCTACTTCTCTACGTAGTCGCCGTTCTGACTTAGACGTTTGTCGTAGTGTTGTACCAACTTTTCAATACCCTTATCATAGAAGGCAGCCGCCAGTGCTTTCCGCCAATTCTCCACGCTGGTCTACAGCTCGTTGTCTGTGCCAAAATGTTGTCTTCATAGACAGCGGTTCATGTGACCAGAGATGAAACTCAGAGGGAGACAATTGCGGGCTGTATTGTGGGTAATCAAACATTTCCAATTGAAAACGATGCAGGAGCATCTTCATTGTCCCTGCAGAATGCGGCTGAGAATTATCTTGAAGAAGAAACAGCACGACAGTTGTGTAATGTTGGCTGCATAGCTTCAGGCGAAATTTCTCAACAAGCCCTCGTACTTGGCGGGAGACACTATTTTCTAGACATCTTTACGCGCTCACTGTGAGTTCAGAAATGAGAAGAGCGACGTGATCCTATCTGGGGTCATACTAGAGATACTGCCCAACACATCTGTGCAAAGCTTTGTCGGATTTTCATAGTCGTTTCCATTTCGCGACCGATCGGAACTTCCTTTCTGGACGCCCTCGTACTTAGCTGGACTTGGGAACAAATTACCGGAACTATGGTCAAAAGTTGGCATTCCCAGTATAATATCGGCTTCTTTTGCTTCGTTTATAGGTCGAGCAAAGAGCAGAGGTGTCTGTAAAATATAAATGTCGTGTGACTAGGGTCTCCCTTCGGGTAGACCGTTCGCTGGGCGCAAGTCTTTCGATTTGACGTCACTTCGGCGACTTGAGCCTGGATGGGGATGAAATGATGATGATTAGGACAACAAAACACCCAGTCCCCGAGCGGATAAAATCTCCGACCCAGCTGGGAATCGAACCTGGGCCCTTAGGATTGACATTCTGTCGCGCTGACCACTCAGCTACTGGGGGCGGACGAGATGTCTGTGAAGCGATGTGACTCGCAAAACAAAGAAGCCATTTTTAAATTGACACGAACTCACCATCCTTTGTGTAGGATATGTTCTAGCTTTCGAAACTGTCACTTCGCAAAAACAAAAACAAAAAAAAAAAAAAAAAAAATAAAATAAAAATTAAAACAAAAATTTAAAAAAATGTAGATGTGAGAAGAACAAGGGAGCGGTCAAACATAAGCATCCAGCGATCATCAAAAATATTTGGTTCCAATGGCTCTGAGCACTATGTGACTTAACTTCTGAGGTCATCAGTCGCCTAGAACTTAGAACTAATTTAACCTAACCAACCTAAGGACATCACACACATCCATGCCCGAGGCAGGATTCGAACCTGCGAGCGTAGCGGTCTCTCGGCTCCAGACTGTAGCGCCTAGAACCGCACGGCCACTCCGGCCGGCTCATCAAAAATATACATCGCTGCCGCGTCTGTCGTCTGATTGGAGGCAGACGTAAGCATTTTCATGCGGAACATAACTGCCACATTTTAGACAGGGAGACACCGGAGCTCTTCATGCCACGGCCATCTATTTCTTAGCGCTCGCTTGTTCTCGCTACTGATTTCTGAAGTGGATTCGTGAACCTTTTGCAGCTAAAAGTGCCAGTCCACTTTTTCGCACGAAGGCAGTGTCCGAGTTCTTTTATCATGCTCATCGTCTTGGAATCCATCGAAAAATTTGTGCGTGTGACCGCCTGAATGTCTCTTTGAATATTCCAGGGGTTTGGGCAACAACCACTGTGAAGCCTGAATAACGCTTTCATTAACGGAGTGAGGTCAGAAATTGTTGTGCTCATTAAACGCCTAGAATCTGGAGTAGTACTTCTGAGGAGAAGCATATGCGTCTTTCTTCGGTGATCGGTCGAGACCCTCCCAGGTGACGCAGTTTTGGCGCACAGTTGAAATTGAAAACGAAATAAAATGTGTACGTCGTAGGATAAAGCTCTGTGTGTAGCCTGTTTCAAACAGATGACATCCGATACCCCACTGCAACGAAGCTTTCGAACACGGTAAGGAAGGCAATTACCGTCCCGACCGAGTATTCGGGCTTGGCATATGTCTTTCATGGAAACAGGTAGTGTTCTCCGTAAAAGCGGGCGGGTCACCCATTTGTTTCAGACGCCAGTGAGGACAAGGTACGGAAGGCGTTTGCAAGGAGTCTGACAAGATCGATGGATAAAGCGGACAGAGAGTTAGAAATGAGACGATCAACAGTGCACAATGTACTGCATATGAGGTAACTGCAATATTCCTACACGGTGCAGCTGCTTCGGGCATAAAATCCTACGGACAAACCTCAGAGCGAACAGTTTGCTGTGGATATGCCAGCAAAGATTGAAGCAATTATGACTTTTTTGAAAAGATTTGTTTCCGCATTGGAGCAAAGTTTCATCTATCCGGCAAACCGGGTCGTCATAACGTTCTTATATGGGGTTCACGTGAAATGGAAACAGACAGTCCCTAGGTAAATATTTAGTGTGGATGAGTACTTATATTTCACCGAGTCTGCCGTCAACGGTGGTGTTTAAATGAACATTTTACAAGAGTTTGCTACGCCACAGTTGGAGCACCTGCAACTTGAGGTCATATTCCAGCAGGATGGGGCACCACACAAATGGTCCTAAATGTTTGTCGGTTTCTAGATGACAAATTTCAGGGCTGCCATGATATCACGCCACTAGATTTCTTTCTGTTGGCTTTTGTAAAATATCTGGTCCACAGAAGTGTGAGAGACCTACAGAACTTGAAGCCAATGTACCTGAACATGTCGCCGTGAACATCTTGACTCGTACGTGGAGAGAAATGGAATTCCGGCTAATCATTATCCGTGCCATTAAGGGTGCAAACGCTGATGTGTATCAACGAGGAAACAAAACTTTATGGATTATCTTATCACATATTGGAAACCATTTGTTAATATCTGGTATAGTTTTAAAACTGTTAAAGTCTAATGTTGTAAAGATAATTTATGGACACCTTGTACTTCCTCATCCTGCGCAATGGTTTCGCTTAGAGGGCCAACGCAAGTTATATCGGTATGACCACAAAGATCAGCGTCGAAGGATTCCTTTCGCCTCAGTGACAGTAGTCTTTTCTTTCCAACGCGGCAAAATGGCTTCATGTGCGCGGACTGTTTGTCTGAAAAGCACATAGCTCAACTGACGAGATAAGAGCAAGAGGCATACAGTAGTTTACTGCGTCGATATAGAAGGGGAGGCAGACTGTGAAATACACCCGTCAAATCAAGAAGCCAACCTAACAAATGCTACAACATGCTTCATATACTGTGTGGGAAAGAAATTTTCTTTGAACGTACTTCGATATTACAGAGCATTACACTACCACAACCTTCTAAACGACGAGAAACGATGGAGGAGAACAAAAGAGAGGAGCTAAATAAACGAGCGCTGTCAAGCAGTACGTTATCTCTGGTGAAGTATTTAAAGCTGCGATGATATCCTGGCGGCGTTCAGTGGTTGACGCAGTGGTGGGCAGCTAGCAGGTAGCAGCTAGCTATCTGCTGTGGGAACTCGCGTAGCGCGAAGGAATGCCGGTCGGCGGGTTGTTTCGCTGCAGGAGTCTCGGCGCAAAGCGCGGGCTCCGAGAGGCAGGCCGGCGTTCCAGGAAGCAAGGCTTCCACGATTCCATTTCGTCATGACTGTGTAATGTAGACTACTGGCAGATGTGTCAAACCTTCCCTGGTTCCAAGGTTAACATTTTTTGGGGATATTACTTACGGAATTAGAAACTACCATGTATCTTTGTAGAGCAGAGACTTAATTGTTGGTAAGGCGGGTGCCGGGTGGAGAGTCATTGGGAGAGTCCTTACAAAATGTAGTCCATCAACAATGGAGGTGGCTTACAAAACACTCGTTCGACCTATACTTGAGTATTGCTCATCAGTGTGGGATCCGTACCAGCCGGGTTGACAGAGGAGATAGAGAAGATCCAAAGAAGAGCGACGCGTTCCTTCACAGGGTTATTTCGATGAGTTCCCTTTTCGATGAGTTGTCACCACTCCAGGGAACCCACCTTTGGATCCGTGAGACCAGCCCTTGCGGGCCCGAACACAACTTAACCGTCACTCTACGGGCTTCTCTTTCTGCCGGTGGACGCATACTGGGTTACGATACTGTGGGCAACAAAACTGACGGGACGGAACCTGTCGTCCTGAGTTGCTTGCAATGGTTGGTTGCAGCTGGTACGTGGAATTCAGAAGCACAGAAGTTGCTGCAATTTGTTTGTCTCTGTGCTTGTCTTCTGCTCTCAGTAACAGCAATAGATTTTTCAACTGCGGTACCCATCGTGATTATTTCGGTCGTATACCATCAAAAATGCATCGGTTTACATATCGATCGGTATCCGTTACAAAGCTAACCATGCTTGCTCGATAGTACTACGTACTATCTCTTCCTGGGCTTCAGTTTATTTTTTCTCGTGAGTAATAGCAATCATTACAGTTTATCTTCCAGTGTATACTCTCTGTCTCTCTAATAAAGGGCTGTACGAGTTAAAAAAACGCTCGTTTATGTTTCGGATTCATCCCTTTGTCTTGTTCAGCAGTAAGACTTATGTGTCAGGTTTGTCCTATTGCTGTTTGTGTATCAGCCGATATTGTAATTCTGACAGGCTACCTCGCACTTCCATGTGCGTCTTTATGAAAATAAATGCAAGATTTTTCCCGTTGTCTCCTGCAACCCTTTAATTAATCATCAGAAACCACTGCTAGAAGAGATAAGTCCAATGATGGCCACGGTCAAGATAGCAGAAGATTAGCAATTAAGGTCAAATGTACCTGTCGATTTGGAATCTGAAATCAGGCAGCTATTTTAATTTCTACTATCCCTATCGCCACGTTCGTTCATTTAAAACAAACTCGACGGAATCCGCAGCCTTTAAACCTGCCTAATACATGTGAAACACCCAGAAATGGGGGAGGAAACGAAATGAATCTTCACGAGTTGAGAGGCTATGTGATGTTATACAACTGAAAACGGTATCGCTACAAATTTACAAAGAATTTCGCAGTATGAGCCCCACATATCAGTATGACGTTTCACCCCCTCATGGCATAAACTGATGGCATAAACTGATTCATTTCGGAAGGATGTCTTAAGATCTTTGTATCTTGAGGCAATGTGGTCCACAATTTTTGTAATTGGTCCTTGATATCCTGGATTCTGGCACTTTAATGGAGTGGTTTCCGAGCTGGTCGCAAAAATGTTCCATCGGACTTAGTATGAGGATCTTGCAGGCTGTGGGAGTTTCTCAATATTATGCACACAGTTCATAGAGACACTCTCCACATGTGGACAAACATCGTTCTCTTAATAAACGGTACTACGACAATGTCCCATGAGAGGAATGACATCATGATACAGAATATCCAGGACGTACCATTAGCAGTAGACCAAAGCCATTTGTGGTGCAATTTGTTACTGACAGTTGCCTATATCGGGGACATGTATGCACTCAGGGCAAACCTATGGTTCTCCTTTCATTGACAGGTACTTAACCTATTGGTCTCCTTTGATTCACAGGTACTTAACCTATTGTTCTGCTAAAAGGATCCTTCCTTTTGATTGACACGTCCTTAATCTGTTGTTCCCCACCTCCTACCACTCCCCTTCCCCCCTGAGGAAACCCCAACCCACCCCCTCCCCCACACTGCTACAGGTACACTTTCAGGTCTGAGTTACTGGAATAGCCCCTCCCACTCTTATAAATTTGATTGAATACTTAATTAAACTGATCCTTTAATTAACCTCTCCCCCTCTGGTAAACGCCCCCCCCCCCTTCTGAAAATTGGCGCGAAAAAGACTCAGTGGATTGGTCATTTGAAGGGAATTCGAGGTCTGTACATTATTTATTTTGGAACAGTTTATATAAGGGAGGATTTCACGTGGTTTGTTTATTATACTGAAACAAAAGACTCGCCCTGACGTACTTGGGGTCACAGTAAGTAGTCTGCAGACCTGCGAACTACTCATAAATCACCGAAATAATGAAGTACACTGATGTATAGACATGCAAACAACTCGTAAATTACTGAAATAACGCATAGCACACCCAACAGATCTACAAACTACTCGTAGATCACCGAAACAATGCAGTGCACAAAAACAACTCGTAAACTGTCAAAAAATAATGTATGTGTAAAGCAATGGAAACGTTCACAACGTTGAAACAGCCAAAAATAAAGCAGTGCACAAACACTCATTGCACATAAAATCGCATTAGAACTATAGTCAAATGTGATGTATCAGCAAGGCGCAAGGCGCACACGCCAGGCAGTGACCTCATGCCAGTCCCATGCGCAAGATGCCTCTGGCCTCCACACACGTGTTTGCTGTTGGTAGTGCGATACCTCTCTACCTGTGGATACTGACGCCATAGGTCGCGAAATATAAATCTGTTCCAGTGCTTCCTAGAATAGCACAGGGTGCATTGTTCCTAGTGATCCTAATGGGACACGCGAACTGCGTCTAGCGGTGCACGTGTGCTTACCTGCCCAATGTGGCTGACGCATTACCGCGAAATGTTGGCGCAGCGACCAGGACCTGTTTACGAAAGTTGCCCAGAATAACACCGATTGCATTCTTCCCAATGGTCCTAATGAGGCATCACGTGATCCCTTCCTGGAAATCGCGATGTCCTTCTGTCAACACACATCTCAGAAACATTAAACGTTCTCACCATTAAAAGCCTTCATCATGCCTGTGCCCTCTCAAGAAATCACCTTTAATCATAAAAGCTTTCTTGTTGTTTGGAGAGAGAACAATGTCTAAGCACAGATGGGGGGAGGGGGGGGGAGGGGGGTGAAATCAGGACAATTACGCAAACAGAGTTCGAAGCATTGTCCTACAAAAGAGAAAAATGGCGGGAATTTTCTGTATCCTACAGCTACTGGTCTGGAGATGTACTAATGCCACAGTGGTGGATGACTGATGGCATCTGCGCCAGAGATGCAACTTGTCTTTGAACAACTGCTTTCTCAGAAGTGCCTGTAGATACCCTGCCTCCATCTTGTTCAAATCAGTTTGTAGATGCTCCTGTGCCCCAACACGAAGGACATCTTGTGAATGAATGGAGCATTCTGATTGGATCTTACTGAATTTACCCTCAAAATTACTGATGCTGCTAGTGTGGAAACACTTTCCGCCTTCTTTTACATTCTTCAGACGAGACTTCCTACGGCAAAACTATTTTGTACAGATCACCATATTGTACTAACAATTAGTCCCTGCAATGTGGCCTACAGATTGTCACGTATGGATAGACTTACTCAATTACACTGCTCTGCCACTGAGGACAGAAGATTGAATATTAGAGTGTGAAACTGATCTCCAACCAGATAATGTATCACCTCATTTCGTGTCACTGTAGTAAACATACAAATCATCCAGTTTCCTTGTGTTGTAACTGTCTTTTATTTAAAATCATCCAGTGTGTGTTGCGTCACATGGTAGGTGCAGTAACAACATGATTTAGACTGTGCGATGTCTAGTTTTCTGCGAGAGGCAATGAATCAGAACGTGTTGATATCAGTTTTGAACCTGACACAGTCCTCAAAGTCAAGGAGGAAGAAACAAAATGTATGACAGTGTACAAATCATGTTACAGCAGAAAAAGAACAATGTTTCAAACAAAGACACAGGGTGATAGGGAGCGTCTCTTCAACTTATAGTACAGTTTTTGTGATATGGTCATCCTCCTACAGTACAGATGATGCAACTTTACACTGGTCTGTGCAATGGATGAATAGCTGTATATTTAATAGGATTGTCACATGTGCTCAATGTTGCGATGCTGATGGGTATGTACAGTATTTGTTTTCGATGTATGGGAGGAGACAGAGGTAGTAAAAATCTTATCGAGTTCTCTATGCGATGAAGGTAGTGGAGCTTTTAAAGTTCGTAATTTTTCTCTGTTGGATGGCACAGAATGAGGAAGACAGCATGTTGGGCTGACAGACATGAATGGGCCCTGAGGGATGCGGATCTGCTTTGGACAGCAGTACTGGTATGTAGTTTGAGAGCATACCACAATTCAGTAGCAAAATCCTCTCCCAATTCACGTACTGTCTTTTATACTACCTCATGTTGCAGGAGCAGGTTTTATTTGGCGATGACTTTACACGTTGTACACTGTTCCCGTTTCCACTCAATGATCAAAACACGATCCTGTTGCACTAACTCAGTTCACTCTGTTTCTACATGGGCTGCAGAAGGTGGTGGATATAGCTCTCTCTGACTTCTTTTTAGTTTCGACCTAAATTGGAATAATCACATGCGCAAAGCTGGATAAATGGCAGTAGTTGTAGGAGGCCTATGGAATATCTAAAATTTTACTGTAGCTGATAGGTTCCAACAACGTGACTCGTTTTGAGGTATGAGAGTGCCAGAAATATGATTCACTAGTGACAGTATCAATTAAAGGGCTTCTCCATAGGATCCAACGTAAGTATTTGGTTGAATGGAAACACTTGATTCCTAATCCCAGACACCATTTCTACCCAAGAGTGTGACACTAGAGAAATGAGAAGCCTGTGTACATTTCTTACGATCTCAATCACCACACCATCTACGGTTTATGATCCTTCTCAATCAACCTTTGCCTATAACCCACTGGATGTATCACAGAATCTCTTACATTGCAATGAGACAGAATACATTACAAATACTGGAGAAATATCTAGTAGTGACATTATGGGGTTGCTAATACTGGTTTCATACCACGTTCCTTAGTCAAATCACTTTATAAATTCCGTTATTTCATCACGAGGTTGTAACCGTAACCACACTGTTGGTCTGATAAAATATACACTCCAGCGATTACCGTCTATATTCACTGTTGCGGTGTTTGTATGGAAAAACCAATTCCTTCGGAGGTAATGCCATAAGTCGATTTATAAAGGGGGTGTAGTTTTTAATATGGATACTTGTATGCACCTGTAGAATCAAGACCGTTTGTGCTAGTAATACAGTCGTGTTTTTTAACATCTGGCGGTTTGTAAGATAGTTACACCTCTCTTTCTAAGACACAGTGGTCGCACTCACAGGCAAAACTTATGAGACATGTCCACCCGCCGGTGATTTTCTCTCAGTATTATTACGCATCGCCAGCAATCGGTGGCAGAGTATTGTACTTAGTAGTAGGGGATGTGTGATAGTTTCGCCTTGAGCATCAGGCTTGTATAGTATGTGTTTGTGTTCCGACATGTGCAAACGAAATGAGTATGTCCATTCATAAGGAAGGTATGGATTTGACTTGGAATACTGTGAGAGCAAAGGGAAGAGCATATCATGTCATAAGAATGGTACAGATATTTCTATTTCCAGAGCAACAGCCATCACCAGTGTGTTTTTCCGATACTTCGCTCATTGTCGAATGTCGTCCAATTGAGATCACAATTGTAATATTTAATTATAAGTACAGGGATAAAATATATATGTGGCCGGTTTTTCTTGGACGATTCTGCCTATACGTGCTTGGCGTCCAGCGCTGGTGACCTGTAGCAGGATTGATTCATGTTTCCAGCTAATGGTAGGAGCTGTCCGAATGGAGAGGCCTGTTGGGGTGTAGGAATGTAGCTGACTTAACTGTGTCGTCCTCTAGACGGCCGAATAGTGAACTAATACTTAGTATGTGTTGGACAGCTTTCGTAATCACGTGGAAGTTTGAGAAGGTTCAATATGGACGTGTGTTTGCGCTGAACCATTGGTCCCTCCCATGTAAATTGTCCGGTTGACTGCTTCTGCACGTTTCGTGCCTTTATCTAGTTGAGGCATAAGCTAATATGAGTTTGAGTATTGCTCGCAGTAGGTAATCAGTACGAGCCTGCTCTGTAGTAAAGACGAAATTCCGAAGAAAACTAACAATAATTCAGTTACCTCCTAGTTCTGTTTACGCCAAGAAGTCAGTTACTTTTGCAGAGGACCTCAGCTGTCTGTGTGCAGTATGCGTCATTACTTAGAATACACCTATTAAGGGACATAAATGACCTTAGAGCATTTTGTAATTTTCATCAAATAAATATGACGAACATTGTTTGATCAAAGTACATTGTTATTTGCAATGTACTTTAAATGCATTCAGAAGATTTCAGATGCTCTGAATAACTGTTTTAGTTGCTAAACTGACACGTAAATTAAAACATCGGTCGTAGATAAAATACCAAAAAATACGGTCTTTCCGATTTGCTGAATATTCCTACTTGAGAAGTAAACACGAACTTAGATGCTGTTTTGTTAGTTGCTGGAATGATTGCTTTATTTACAGGGCGAAGAGTTGTCTTTAGCAAGCAACTTCTGGAATGCAATAAAGAAGACAGAAATGCGAGATATTTGCCAGCTAAAGAAAATTAATAATTTTCAAATGAAACTGACGAAATGGTTCTTGAGGCAGTGAAAATTCCTACATACCTGGAAGCTGGCATTAGCGTACACACCGACAATATCAAGACGTTCTGTGGAATTTTCTCGGACGGATTCCACAAGATTCCCAGAAACAATTTCGCGGAACTAGTGCGCATGTTTCATTGTATGCTTATGTGAGTTTATGCTGGTCATTTCCACAGCCGCGTTCCTCAAGGTTCGCGGAAATAATTCCAGTGGAAAACAAATGCAACCATTTCATTGTATCTTTTCAGTGAATCTGTAAGTGCGCGACCGCGTACGCATGCGAGTAGTACTAGTGAAACTAATACGTCTTGGGTGCTTCAAAAAGACAGAAAACTTCAGATAGTGCAGAATCGTCTACCAACTAATCACAGTGTCCCGCTAATACATTTCTATCGCTTTGCATCATCAGAGAACATTGGATGCGAGGGAAATGAAATTATACGAGGGACCACTTCAGCGTCCTGGCACATGCCTGGAGAAGTATATTGGAATGCACACTGTTGTCGAAAAAGTTCTAAGACTGATTTTATTCCTGGCTTGTAAGCGACGCCAGCGCAGTAGCTACGGTGGCAGCTTGAACTAACAACTGCACAATGGACGTGCGTTCGAGCAGTCAGTTATGGGCAGGCAGTGTTAAGAAGTGAACGTGCGGCCGTTGTGTGTCAACGTCGTTATGCCGCAAATCGCGATGAAACGCTATTTATAAATCAAGTGTTCAACAAGATATTTTCCAGAATGTTTTGCAGACGAGAAAAGCATGTGCGAAGCTTGTCCCTCAAACCATAACTCCCTAACAAAAACAACAACGCGTGGACGCCTGCCGCGACAGGTTGAAATGCAGGCGCAGACAGTTTTTTTCTGAAAAAATAATCGTGAGTGTCGTCGTGTTATCAGTACGAACTTATCACAAAACGACGAAAGTGAGAAATTCAAGTGAAGGATCAACACTTTGACGACACAACCGACATTCAACCCAATGCATTCACACTATGTACGTCTTAAAAGTGGAAGGACACAGTAGTTTTCTCAATAAAATTAAAAGGGCAAGAGATGCAACATTACCTGACACAGACGGATAAATCATCTGGAGTAATTATTTTCTAAACCGAGATCGTGAGTCATTGTCGCCATGGAACAGTGAAGTCCAGTCGCGAGGCAAAACGCAGACATTGCCTCTTTGTGACTGACTGTTAGGGAAAGAACATTAGTACAAGCGCAAGCGGTGTCTCCCTTGATCGCATAGTAGAAATAAAAATTTGTTCAGTTTATAATTACCGAGAGTGTGTATGAATTTCGTGGAGTTTGTCATAAATAAAAAAATCTTTTATCTCCTCTTCCCCCCTTCCCCCCTCCCCTCCGTCTTTACTAATTACTGGCTGCTACTGCAACCTGTGAACCAGCTGGTGTAAGTTAAATAGTGTCGAGCTTGCTTGCGAGACGTGGAGGTGGGCCAGAGCCAGACTGAGTCCTAACTGCGGATTAACGGCTGTTGATCTGCTACAATGGTCAGCGTGAGTGTAGTTTTACGCGGTTAGCCACGCTGCTTTAGGCAAATACTGGACTGGTTCTCAATTTCGACCTTAGAAAATACGAGACGCAAAAGAGTTAATAGAATAACACACAGAACAAAGTTCAGAAGATTCGCAGACTTCCTCCCTTACGTTAACAGACGACTACGGATACACAACAGGTATCCGGCCACTAAGTTAAAATAAAATTGCCAAATCAAAACGGAAGCCGCCATACGTCGACATAAATGCTGGGAAGGAGAGAGGCTACGATTGAGACCGATGTAATTTACCACTGAGTCATACAGGACTACTATTTACTGTATCCATTAGTCTCGATACTTACTGTTATCCACGCCGACTCTAAACGAGATTGATGTTTACCAAAATTTCCAATTTCTCAAGTATTGTTTCCGACCTCTGTTGATTTTTTGATACTAAATGCGATATTTTCTAATAGTTCATAGGTTAATTAAACAGTTCCGAACTGTGGCCAGATTCATAATGAATCTCTTGAGTGTGAGGTCACAAGTTCAATCTTTAGTAAGCTCATATGAAAGTGCTGTGTTAAAAATTGTGACAGGAAATACATTAGCAGCTAATGACTTCCCATGTGCATCTGGAGGGCGACTGAAAATAACGTCTGGGAGTGCTGAGATCAACCTTCTGTGGGATGTATGTTTTACACTTCACAATGGACGTCGTTGACATTCAAGAAAACTTCAAATGAAAAAAAAAAAAAATAACCATTAACCTGGACCATGAACACCGAATAGAAAATGGAGGTATATAACGGTCACAAAGAGTCGCACCATCAAGATCGAAAGTGAACTTCTTGGGAGTTACAAATCGTGCAGCATGTTCAGCTAGGTATCCACTCTTAACGAAGACATGTAGAATCATTGGTTTAACGCGGCAATAGGAACTGATGGAATGTGTTGCCATGCAACCGAATGCGAAACAGTTTATCGTAGAGCTATCCTTGAAGCAGTAGTTGCAGATAGTGCGATAATATGTTTTGCAGACACTGTAAAAGCAAATATCCAGAGGCTGAATTAGTCCAGTAGTTCCAGGTGATATGAATTGCCATGCTACACATTTTTCAGGAGGGGTAGTTTGCCCTAAGGAAGTATGATTTTTATGCGCAGATCAGTAATCAAGCAAAAGTTATTTTCACCAGCTATTGGCCAAAAGCAGTGCTCGTACCATAGGTGTTGTTCTCTTACGCCCATTTTCCCACTCTTACTTGCTATGAAGTAAATATTCCTTACTGGCCTTGCAAGGTCACGCACACGAGATAGAAGCGTAGGGGGAAGAGTACATTGAGCACAATAGCACAATAAATAACTTTCCAACCTATTTACCATCCAGATTAACAGTCGGCGTAATTGTATACGAATGCGTTAAATCATTGCTGTTAGTTCATCTTGATACAACTCTCTTGGTACTTTTCATTTCCAGGGTTCCTTTCGTATGCGTTTCCTCTTTGTATCCCGATTGGTCGGAGTTGAAAACAGATTCATTACTGAACTATGGGAGAAGTTGGTTCATTTCATCCATAAATTTTCAGGCCGATTGAGCAGTTTGCTCCGAGTCGTAAAGTTGAAGCTTTGTTTGAAATTTTGTTACCTCAAGTCTTCCAGTTTTGTAATACTGTTTGAAGTTACGCTCCCTTCCCTTGAAATGGCTAATCTAAGACGCGTGCAATTTGATGTACGTAACGTAGCAGGTCACTATCATGCACAGTCTGTAAATCGTATCGAGCATCCTTGAAACGCGCAAACCCCGGTTTCTGTAAAATGTGCCGTCCGTGGTTGCCGAGCGGTTCTAGGCGCTTCAGTCCGGAACCGCGCGACTGCTACGCTCGCAGATTCGAATCCTGCCTCGGGCATGGATGTGTGTGATGTCCTTAGGTTAGTTAGGTTTCAGTAGTTTCAAGTTCTAGGGGACTGATGACCTCAGATGTTAAGTGCCATAGTGCTCCTCTTCTGAACATCCGTAATTTTTCTTAAGCACTACACGGCATATTGCTGAGGACTTATTCGAGATCTGTTCATAATTGTTTTTTTATTATGCTGAGGATGATCTTCCATGTACGTAATTATACTTAGTACCCTCTCTTTGGACGACTGTCCTTTACTGTATTTCATTGGAGACATGGTTTATGGCTCCCTGTGTAGCTAGGATGATGAACTAGATGGCACGACACATGTTTCAGTATCAATTCACTTGTTCAGCACGTATCGTCATCCTTGTACTTCTCATGTACATTATCCGCGCAGTCGAGCGCGTATGGTATGACACATTCCACTTATCCATCTTGCAGAAATGATAATATTTCATCTGCCAATTCTTTCTCAATCTGCCAAATTCCTTGGTTTCCTTTCTGATGAAATGTCAACCTGGGCAACTGTTGTAGGTATAATGCAATGTTTGCTTTGAAACTTCCTGGCAGATTAAAACTGTGTGCCCGACCGAGACTCGAACTCGGAACCTTTGCCTTTCGCGGGCAAGTGCTCTACCAACTGAGCTACCGATCACGACTCACGCCCGGTCCTTACAGCTCTACTTCTGCCAGTATCTCGTCTCCTACCTTCCAAACTTTACAGAAGCTCTCCTGCGAACCTTGCAGAACCAGCACTCCCGAAAGAAAGGATACAGCGGAGACATGGCTTAGCCACAGCCTGGGGGATGTTTCCAGAATGAGATTTTCACTCTGCAGCGGAGTGGGCGCTGATATGAAACTTCCTGGCAGATTAAAACTGTGTGACTGGCCGAGACTCGGACTCGGGACCTTTGCCTTTCGCGGGCAAGTGCTCTACCAACTGAGCTACGAAAGCACGACTCACGCCCCCTCCTCACAGCTTTACTTCTGCCAGTATCGCGTCTCCTACCTTCCAAACTATCCAGAATGAGAAATATCCCCCACGCTGTGGCTAAGCCATGTCTCCGCAATATCCTTTCTTTCAGGAGTGCTAGTTCTGCAAGGAACGCAGGAGAGCTTCTGTAAAGTTTGGAAGGTAGGAGACGTGATACTGGCAGCAGTAAAGCTGTGAGGACGGGGCATGAGTCGTGCTTGGGTAGCTCAGTTGGTAGAGCGCTTGCCCGTTAAAGGCAAAGGTCCCAAGTTCGAGTCTCACAATAGTGCTACAGTGCTAGCGGTATTGTTAGAAAGCACAGCAATGGCAACGATAAACAAAGCAGACATTATGAGATTTTCACTCTGCAGCCGTGTGTGCACTGATATGAAACTTCCTGGCAGATTAAAACTGTGTGCCGGGCCGAGACTCGAACTTGGGACCTTTGTCTTTAACGGGCAAGTGCTCTACCGACTGAGCTACCCAAGCACGACACACGCCCCGTCATCACAGCTTTACATCTGCCAGTATCGCGTCTCCTACCTTTCAAACTCTCCAGAATGAGAAACATCCCCCACGCTGTGGCTAAGCCATGTCTCCGCAATATCCTTTCTTTCAGGAGTGCTAGTTCTGCAAGGAACGCAGGAGAGCGTCTGTAAAGTTTGGAAGGTAGGAGACGTGATAATGGCAGAAGTAAACCTGTGAGCACGGGGCGTGAGTCGTCTTTGGGTAGCTCAGTTGGTAGAGCGCTTGCCCGTTAAAGGCAAAGGTCCTAAGTCCCAGTCTCGGCCCGGCACACAGTTTTAATCTGCCAGGAAGTTTCATATCAGTGCACACACCGCCGCAGAGTGAAAATCTCATAATGTTTGCCATTGCTGTGCTTTCTAACAATACCGCTAGCACTGTAGCACTATTGTGAGTTTTTCGTCGATTAAGCTGTTAAATTACACTCCTATGCCTCATGCCGGATACCTCTAGTCCCGCCCTCTGTTACCATTAGCCACTATTATTGTGGTTTGCCTTGCATACATATGTGGGGCGTCAAATGCCGTAGACATCCCTGGCCTTTTGCGACCTCGCATTAAGTGGGATCCTTGTCAGTTTTTTCTAGTCAGACGCTTTCTCCGCACGTTGTTGTAAGTCTTATGAATACTGAAGTAGCTAACTGACTGTTGTTTGTTATAATCTTCGACTGATATCAGTATAGTAAAAGCGCTGCGTTCTGTTACACCACAGTTAATATAGTCGACGGTGTGTGCAGGGTGTTTACATCACTATCTTCAGGCGGGGAATGTGATTATGCGTAGAAGCGATTATGCGTGCATGCATCCTTGTAGTGGGTCACATGCTGATGTGCCTTTCTTTTCTTTTACTAAGTAGACGTTTTATACAGGACTACCATAAATGATTAATTTGTTTTCAGAGTTCTGTACTTCCCAAAGTATTGTATGTACAAGTATCATCGATATATGAACAAACAATAAACTCACCGAGCTTGCGTTGTGCCCACCAGTTGGTTTACGTGTGCACTGCTTTAACAAAATGGCGACAAAGCAAAAAAAGAGGTTTTTGTGTTGGAATTTGTATGATGTTCATCTTTTGCAAGAGTTCAGCAGGCTTTCAGAAGCAATTATTGAAAAGAACAGACATGTAAACAGAGCATTGGAAGTTGGCATCAGCAATTTAGGAGAGGATGAGGATAAGTTTCGTGCGCAGCCCAAAAACATCAACAGTCCGCGCAAGCCTCGAACGTAGAATACCGCTGCAACCGCTGAAGATTTTGTGATGACGGTCATATTTCAAACCCTGTCGTCTACAGCTCGTTAAACAATTTAAACCGGAAAATAGTGGCCCGAGCATTCAGTTTCACGTCGCAATGCTCGAAGCGCTTGAGGATGAACATTTCGTCTCCAAGCTGATACTAAGCGGCGAAGCAATGTTTCATTTACTTCGGTAGGTTAATCACTGCAATACTAGAGTGTGAGGCACTGAAGATCTCATCGAAATTTTTGCGCATGAATGAGATTCACCGAAGGTTAATGTTTCCTGTGCAGTGTCACAGACGAGCTGAATGGGCCGTTTTCTTCTGTGAGGAGATTGTGGCAGGTATCTCGTACCTTGACATGTTACAGTTGTGGTTGTTTCCACAACTGACTGTTGATTCCGAGAATTTCATTTTCCGACAAGACGGGACTTGCCCGTATTGGAACATCAATCTTCGTCGCTAACTAAACGACAAACTTCCGCGTCACTGGGCTGGGCGTAGTGCTGAAGATGATATGTGTCTGTTCCCTTGGTCCCCCACATCGCATGACCTAACGCCTTGTGACTTTGGGGCTACATTAACAGCCATGTTTACGTAGTCTCACAGTCAAGAATACTGGAATAGCTCTACATCTACATCCATACTCCGCAAGCCACATGACGGTGTGTGACGGAGGGTACCTTGAGTACCTCTATCGGTTCTCCCTTCTGTTCCAGTCTCCTATTGTTCGAGGAAAGAAGGATTGTCGGTATGATACTGTGTGGGCTCTAATCTCTCTGATTTTATCCTCAAGGTCTCTTCGCGAGATATACGTAGGAGGGAGTAATATACTGCTTGACTCTACGGTGAAGGTATGTTCTCGAAACTTTAACAAAAGCCCGTACCGAGCTACTGAGAGTCTCTCCTGCAGAGTCTTCCACTGGAGTTTATCTATCATCTCCGTAACGGTTTCGCGATTACTAAATGACCCTGTAACGAAGCGCGCTGCTCTCCGTTGGATCTTCTGTATCTCTTCTATCAACCCTATCTGGTACGGATCCCACACAGCTGAGAAGTATTCAAGCAGTGGGCGAACAAACGTACTGTAACCTACTTCCTTTGTTTTCGGATTGCATTTCCTTAGGATTCTTCCAATGAATCTCAGTCTGGCATCTGCTTTACCAACGATCAACTTTAGATGATCATTCCATTTTAAATCACTCCTAATGCGTACTCCCAGATAATTTATGGAATTAACTGCTTCCAGTTGCTGACCTGCTATTTTGTAGCTAAATGATAAGGGATCTATCTTTCTATGTATTCGCAGCACATTACACTTGTCTACATTGAGATTCAATTGCCATTCCCTGCACCATGCGTCAATTCGCTGCAGATCCTCCTGCATTTCACTACAATTTTCCATCGTTACAACCTCTCGATACACCACAGCATCATCTGCAAAAAGCCTCAGTGAACTTCCGATGTTATCCACAAGGTCATTTATGTATATTGTGAATAGCAACGGCCCTATGACACTCCCCTGCGGCACACCTGAAATCACTCTTACTTCGGAATACTTCTCTCCATTGAGAAAGACACGCTGCGTTCTGTTATCTAGGAAGACTTCAATCCAATCATACAATTGGTCTGATAGTCCATATGCTCTTACTTTGTTCATTAAACGACTGTGGGGAACTGTATCGAACGCCTTGCGGAAGTTAAGAAACACGGCATCTACCTGCGAACCCGTGTCTATGGCCCTCTGAGTCTCGTGGACGAATAGCGCGAGCTGGGTTTCACACGACCGTCTTTTTCGAAACCCATGCTGATATGTGTTCCAAAATTCTACAACTGATCGACGTTAGAGATATAGGTCTATATGACCTATGCTGCTTTGATGACCACTGATAAGATTTTGTTGCGTATGCTATGCAACGCTTTGACGTGTGTTGTGCGATTAGAGGGGCACTGATAAAACATTTGTAGAGTGCAAAATGCAGTCTTGTTTAGCCTACGATTCTAATCAGAAACCAGCTACATTTGGACGCATAATACTTTGGAAATTACAGAGTTCTGGAAACGAATAAATCACTTTACGGTAGTCCTGTATTATATGAAGACGTCGGTTACAGCATATCACATTCACTGCATCTCTCTCAAATGGGAACTTTTTCAAATAATCTTGGTCTAAAACTACATTCGACGTGGGTAAAAAAGGTAGTACGTAGCTATATTTGACTTACTCAATCAAAAATATCTTAGCGGTTTTTCACAGCTAGCTCACAGACACGTGTACAAACCCCCGTAAGCCGCTTCTTTAGATAGAGACAAGACAAATATAAACGGCGGCCACCATGAAACCGGCGAACACAGCTGACTTCCCGTTGCAAAGAAATACCGGCAGTACCGCGAATCTGTTAGCAATAAAAAGCACGGATTATTTCACGTAATTCTCGCACGGACGTCGTAAACAGACAATGAGAGACACGAGAAAGAGATCGCCGCTAATAGGCGAGTTTTTCCTCCCGTCTGCCATCGGAGAATTTAATACGACAGCACGTTATTAGAAGGAAGACACTTCTTTGGATCCATCTTACGAGGGAATGGACACTGATGATGATTAACGAGCCATTCAAGCGTTCGTCTGAAGCAGTTTAGGAAGAGCACAGGAATTTCATCCCAGAGTTCTTAATACCCACTGATTGCATTTATGTGCACCCTCTGATCTTGTGAGAGCAAGGACTACGATGAAATTTCCATTTCCCCTTTTTTCATAAAGTGTTGGAATGGTACTTAACCTTGTGTAGTGATGTTCTCTATTTTAAAGTTTCAAAGCGCCTTAAATTGTTAACAAATCTATCTATGGTTAAACTGAACAATCGTCATTAAATGTCTTCATCATTAACTGTGAAAGTGCTTCGAATTAGTTTTGACATGTGCTTATGCACTCACTAGCCAGAGCATTATGACCATTGCTCACCGCGGCGAGACACGAACAGGGAATAACCCTAGCGAAGATATGGGCTACAAATGGGGAAATCCATGGAGAGAAGCGACTTTGACGAAGGGCAGATAATTATTACGCAGATCCTGTGAACGAGTATCGCGAAAAAGGCGAAGCAGATCGAATGTTCACGTGCTACTGCCGTTAGCGTCTACAGAAAGAAGAAGGACAATGAAACTGCCACTAGGCGCTGAAAGGTTGGACGTCCACGGCTCTTCACACAACGTGGGGTTCGAAGGCTTGTCTGTTCTGTACAGTAGGACAGATAGTGATCTGTAGCATTTATACCAAAAGAGCACAATTCTGGTGCATGCACACGTGTTTCGGAGCACACCACCCATCGTACAGTGTTGAACATGGAGCTCCGCAGCAGACCACCCACTCGTGTTCACGTGTTGACCCAACGACGTCGTGAGTTACGACTGTAGTGGCCACGGGACCATCGGGATTTGACAGTCGATCAATGGGAACGTGTCGGCTGTTAGGGCGAAACACATTTTTGCTACCCTAGGTTGATGGTCGTCTCCACAAATTTCGTCATCGGTGTGAACGGCGGCTCGAAACATACAGCTCAAATGTTCAAATGAGTGTGTAACCTTATGGGACTTAAGTGCTAAGGCCATCAGTCCCTAAGCTTACACACTACTTAACCTAAATTATCCTAAGGACAAACACACGCACCCATGCCCGAGGGAGGACTCGAACCTCCTCCGGGACCAGCCGAGCAGTCACATACAGCGCGCCACGTACGCAGGCTGGTGGGAGCAGTATTGTGCTATGGGAGGCATTCTCCTGCGTTTGCGTGGGAACCGTGGTGGTAATGGAAGACACGCTGAAAGCAGCGAACCACCTACATCCCTTCATGCTTGATTTCTTACCCGATGGCGATGTCATCTTTGAGTAACAAAATTGTCCGTGTCTCGGAGCCAGAACCGTGGTATAGCAGTTTGAAGAGCATTATAGTGAACTCACGTTGATTTCTGGGGACCAAATTCGCCTGATGTAAATCATGGAAACCATTTGCGTCGCTGTCGGTTGCCATAACCTCGTACGCAAATTAGCGGCCCTTTATTTATGCGAATTACGTGACCTGTGAGTAGACATCTAAAGCCAAGCACCTCCACAAAGCTACCAACAAACTGTCAGATCCCTGATATGCAGAATCAGTGATGTATTTCGTTCCAAAGACGGCCAAACAAGTAATTAAGCTGGTGGTCATAATGTTTTGGCTCATCAGTGTAACTAACTCCGACCGAACAGGGCTCAGAAGGCCCAATCGTATCAACCGAGCTCCGTGTCATCCTCTGCTGTTAGGCGTCACTGGATGCGGATATGGAGGGGCAAGAGGTCAGCGCACAGCTTTCCTGACAGCTGTCGGTTTTCTTGACCGAAGCCGCTATTTCTCAATGAGGCAGCTCCTCATTTTGCCTCACAAGGGCTGAGTGCGTCCCGCTTGAGTGCTCGGCAGATCCGGCCGGTTACCCATCCAAGTGCTAGCCCAGCCCGACAATGCTGAAGTTTGGTGATGTGACGGGAACCGGTGTCACTACTGCGGCAAAGACCTCGGCAAGCCGGCATTATAAGAAGTCTTGTTCATACAGTCTGCGAGTTGCTTCGAATAAAGGATTTTATTCCATAAGAAGGTCAGGTGACTTTAATAGCACAGCCGGCCGCGGTGGTCTCGCGGTTCTAGGCGCGCAGTCCGGAACCGTGCGACTGCTACGGTCGCAGGTTCGAATCCTGCTTCGGGCATGGATGTGTGTGATGTCCTTAGGTTAGTTAGGTTTAAGTAGTTCTAAGTTCTAGGGGACTGATAACCACAGCAGTTGAGTCCCATAGTGCTCAGAGCCATTTGAACCATTTTTTTAATAGCACAGCGTCTACATAGCTGAAACAGAAATTACAATAAACAAAATTTTAACCTTCGTAGAATAAAAAAGTGTCATAATGGAGTGACAAGTAAGTGCTCCGGCCAATGAAACACACTAAACATATTAAAAATTGCAGCACATACAAGGTATGAAATTACAATGAAATGAACACCCTTAGCTGCTTACAGGCGTTGACATACGTGAACGGGGACAGATGAAAATGTGTGCCCCGACCGGGACTCGAACCCGGGATGTCCTGCTTGCATGGCAGACGCTCTATCCATATGCTTTTTTTTATTTAGTTATTTTTTTAAAATCTCACTTTGTTCGCTTTTGTTCGTCTCATCTTCTCGGGGCGGACGTCGTAAGACAGCCTATTAAGTTCGTTGTTGATCAATTAACTCAGTTTTTTTTTATTACAGAGGGCAGCTACCCCTCTGACCGAACACGCTGAGCTACCGTGCCGGCATCCAGTTGAGCCACCGAGGACACAGAGGACAGCGCGTTTGCAGGGATTTATCTCTGGCACGCCTCCCGCGAAACCCACATTTTCAACGTATTGTCCCGCACTGCATTCGTAGTGCCCCCGCCCATTATACTCATTACTCGCGGCGCGTTGCCGATTCCCGTAAGAGTTCGGGCACTGTTTGTGCATTCGCACAAAAGAAGAAGAAGATGGACAAGTGGCCGGTGAGCCTGAACTATATATATATATATATATATATATAAAAAGATGGTATCTGTTCTTTCGTACATGTCCGAAAGAACAGACACCATCTTAGTATATACATATAACGTATACCCCAATGAATACACATAGGGAGGATACGCAGAAATGTATGTTAGCAATGTGTAATTAAGAATGGATAAAGACATCAAAAGGTACAACATCAGCATAAGTGGGACATTATGACCTGTAACGGGTTCTGGCAGCATTGAATTTAAAACGCGATGTAGACCCCTACGCATTATGGAGTAACTTACCAACATCAGGAAGTTTTCGGAGATGCTCGAGGTATTGCACCCTCTTCAGGCAATGTCACTGAAACTAAATAACAAGGACAGGTCACAAGGATCAGCACACAAGGCTGTGGAATGGAGGTGTTAGCTCAACGACGGCAACGTCATTCATATCTTCGATTATAATAACAAATTTATTTCTACAAATTTTCATCACTTGCCGTATGGAGCCCAAATTAAGCAATTATTTCTTTAAGAAGTGACTAAGAAACAACAAGAATCGCACAGGTTCACATCACATTATTTAAGAAACGGGCCACGATATTAAGTTACATTACTGACAATCCTGCAAATTTAATCAACATGGCATTGGCCACTTGTGATCCGGAAAAGCCTTCGATGGAAAGGCAGAGCCCGAAGGCTGCCGCATTTCTATCGTGTCCAGCGGTGATACTGGCGTGCAAACACTATACACGTCAACACACAGGCCGCAAGTGGCTGGCGGCAGCAAAGCACGCCTCCCCGGCTCAGTACACGCGTCCTCCCGCCACGGCTGACACTACAGAAATGACCTCCCTTGACAGTGTGGAGCTCTCTGTGTTTAATATGTCAAAAATCCGCCTCAGTTGCGACATGTTACAGGTCTTAACTCAGGTTTCAGCTAATCTAGCCTTCTACGGAAGGCAGAATAAGGCACGGTCAAACATAAAAAGCTAAAGTACCGTATACCATGTCACATGCAACTGTTTACACTGATTATAGCGACCATACCTGTGGGAACCCCCCCTCCCCCCCCTCCCCACCCACCCACTATCTTCCAGGGGAAAGAAACATGTAGTGTAGTCAGATATTTTTATTTCAAGAAAATGATTCAAACTCAGTTTTATGCCGGTTTTCACAGGATCAGAACTGCAGGTTTTTAACAGGATCGAAATTGCAATTTCTTATGGCTACTTAGGAGTTGCTATTCGTCTTCCATAATATTAAAAATACTCTATAACCACGGCTAGCAGCCCCCTCCCCTTCTATGAACTAGCTTATGGATGACCTTGGATTGTGGAATGTTTTAACAAATGAAGTTAGCGAAATGTGATACTTAGGTTGAGAGAGGACGACTCACTCTCTCAAGGCTATTCTTCAGTGTTGTTATTACACCCCAAACATCATTTTCTGTGAGACAATAGAAAGTTGTCAACATGAGCAGGCACTGCTGCGGGCATGTACATTGTTAATGCATGTGGGACCTTCAAATAGCATTTTCTGGAGTTGAGAATAAGCAGTTGATTTGGTTATTTAACAGTAAGTCATGGACTGGACGTTCAGGATTTGGAAGCCACAAGCAGCTGTTATGCAGTGGAGCATGTCGAAGCACTTACTAGGGGCACAATGCTGGTCCCAAGAATTTCTCGCATCGGTGTAGAGAAAATGCATTCGTCCAAAAGAGGCGAGCAAATGCCTTCCTGGATCTAATTTTTGGGTGTTCTGACCAGGCCATGGACAGGGCTACAATAAAGAAAGTAGGTCACCTTCCAAGGCGTTTCAACAGCGTCGTAAATGCCCGTTGCGTAAAGAGCTAGTGACGATAAAAATCGTGAGTGTCCATTTTCGCCTTGGATCAGACGCTGTGGACGTAGTCATTAGGTGGTGTCATCCCTCAGCCTGGAAAAATTTTTTGGGAAGCCTCAGGCCTTCAGAAGAATTTTACAGTGGAACATAACATTTTGTGGCAATCCTGAAATGTTCTATGTTGGGACACTAAAGTACTTCTCACAGTTTATCCGACACACCTGGTCAGTCATACTGCAACATTAAACCCAGCAAGATCAGGATCTCTGTGATAAATGTAATTTTCACTCCAGGCCTAAACGAAAACTCTCAAAAAATGCTGCCTAATGTGGCTGTAGGAGACAGAATTCGGGAATGTAGCGTCTTCTCCTCCATGTTCGGAAATTTACGAGTCACTGATTGGCTGCTTCTCCACCAGGGAAAAGAATACTATTAACTTTGGTTAGGATTGGCCGGAAGATAGAGCAGGAGAGCTAGAGGGGAGATGTGGTGCTCATGGAGTCTAGTGATTGGCACAAAATCCGTGTGGGGGCAATTCATTGGTGCACTATTGGAGTTTACTGAGTTTTGATGGAAGAGGGTGAGCAGAGAAATACTTCTTCTGATTCAGACTCCAGTCTGGAGAGAAGATTCTGGTCTCGATTGCTGTTATGACTGGGTAGTACTTGGGACATGTGTCCTAAGCATGACTTTCCGCTGGCGCTGGTCTTGACTGGGGAGCCTATTGTGAAGTATTAGCTGTACTGACTGTTTATACCTCAATCGTCTCGGACAACTCACTGTGCTGAAGACAGTCTTATTTGTACATGTCTGCTTTGGCGTTTGATCCCCTTGCGTGCATTGCCTTTAAGTGAGTCAAATTGGTCTATAGCTTGACCAGTGAATGGGAGTGTCGTGGCCTAGAATCTGCCAAGATTCAATTGCTCCATTAGAAGGCGATTGCGATCCATCTGACAGGTTGCCTGCCCTTGGCTTTGATTATTTCGTGCCCACAGTAACGAATTACAGGCATCGCACATCACTACCTTGCAGGCGCTTACGCCACGATCGTCGCCAGAGACAACGCTACATGTCGGGGAAGAAGTATAGTCTTGCTGCTCTGGCTTGTCCGGGCAAAAAGAATCACAGTCTCACCACTTGTCCTCAGCTACACCAACATAATGTAACTTCTGTGTAGTCAAAGTCTAATCAGCAGTAGAGAATTTCAGATTACGTAATCCATGCTTTGAGACAGGGTAAATAGTTTAAACAGGTAACCCTTATTCTTTGCCAACCAAACGCCACCCAGTGGAGAGCTAATTATTTGTTGCTTTTATTTTCGATGCCAACAGTTCAATATTTATTTCTCATCTTTCTTAACTTGTGTTGTTTGTCCTATTTTATAATTAATAAACTTCTGTCATTTTTTATAGGACATTAATGCTGTATTGATATATTAACTGAAAGAAATTCTGGTGACAGGAAATAACACATTTGTATTAACTTCTGTCTGAAACTTCAATGTAATCACAAGGCATCAGAGCAGGAGATTAAAGTATATCAATGATGTTAAAGAAGTAATTTTAGGGCTATCGTCACATCGCCAATGATATCTTTAGACACGGGGTAGAAGCTGGGACTACAGAAGGGTCGGGATGGAAGTCGCAGACGCATTTTCAAAGAAACCAACCGGAATTCAAGCAAACTTTAAATCGGGATGATTGGCCTGGAATTTAAGACACTGCTCTCTCGAATACAAGTCCAATGACTTACCCATGCGCTGGCTTGCTGATATAGCTCTAACGATCAAGCAGAAGCTTACTTTATTGCTACTGTTATTTGTGCATATAACTTTGTCTGAAACAGTCTACCTTGAATGCTAACCAGATCTGTATTGAGCTGTAACTTTAGGTGTTTACACACATCCGTTTATGGAAATTTGAAGCTTGATGATTGATGATCCCCACTACTTGGGTGGGCAGCCCACTCCTGGCCTATGGCACTCTGGGAGGAAATGTATTCGATTTCAGTTTGTATATATATAGTTGTAATCTGAATGAAAAAGTACATTCTAAAAATGTTATTTTCATTAGTTTATTTTGGATGTAAATAAATTATTTTCTTCACATTTTATTTGAAGAGATGAAATGTAAATGATGTGTGAATGTTTCTCACAACATTCAAAACAAGATTGGAAAAGAATGTTATATGTCAAAAACAAAGTATATTCCCATATTGTTGTATATGGCGACTGCTCAGTGCTATCTCTGAATGAAGTTATGAGCTGCTTATTGAACCATCAGAACGTGAAAGCAAGCTGGAGCAAATAGGAAAAAGTGGAGTACAGCCAGAGGCAGCATTATCTCATTTCCGCTGACGCTAGCACTGAGCACTAATTCTGCTACTATCTTCCATACCTTGAACTTTATATTCTACATCTTCGACTTTATTTTCTAAATATTGAATTTTATTGTATGGTTTATATTCCCCACATTTTCTAATTGACGTTAAAACTTCATGTGGAACCCATTTTCTAACTTGATTGGCTTCTTATTTTTTAGATTTTAAATTAGCATATACAAGCCAGGTTTATTAATAAATATTGCTGATTTTTCATTGCATTTTAAAGAATCCAAAGCGGACAGCTTTAATTTTTCTAACGTAATCATCAATATGTTAAATGTTATATGCGTTTGATTATACTCCAATATCTCTTAAACATCCCTGGCCTTGAACCATGGATTATTTTCTTTATCAATTATCACAAGTACTTCTTCACTGTTTTAAAAAGATTATCTAGACTTATTTTGAGTGAAATTAGTAAATATAAAAGTGTAAAATTTATTTGTGATTTATGTTTACTCCATTTCACTAGTTATAAGAAACTGGATAATCACACATTAATCTGTTTAGTTAACAAACCTCTAAAAGTAGAAATGCAAAGGAAGGTTCATATGTTCATTTTAAAATTTAACAACACACACAAAAGTTCCATTTGTTATTTATGCTGATTTTGAATGTTATTTATTAAAAGTGGTCAGTTTTTATGCCAGTACAGAAAATTCTTATAGAATGAGGTACCAAAAACATGAAAGAAATGTATTCTGTTATTATATTAAATACATTAATAGATACTATAAAGCACCTGTGTTTTATAGAGGACCAAATTGTCATAAGAAATTTATTGAATATATTAAAAAAGAGGTTGAAGAAATAGGAAGAACTTATTCTGAAATTGAAGCAATGAGACCATTAACTCCTGAAGAAGAATCATGATATGCAAGATCTGAAAAATGTACACTGTCTACATGTAATTACTCGAAAAAATAATAAGGTTCATCATCATGTCATTTAAATAGAAAATTTATAAATCCATTATGTAATAATTGTAATTTACAGTTAAAACATGCTAATTATGTCGCAATTTATTTCCACAATTAATCTGAATATGATTCTCATCTGTCTGTAAAAGAACTTGGTTATGATAAAAAAGAAATAGATTTAATACAAAGTAATGAACATACATACCTTAGTTTTGGGAAGAAGACAGAAAGTCTAAAAATGAGATTTATTGGCACACTTAAGTTTACAGTTTTCCCTTGACAAACTTTCATCAAATTTGAAAAAGGATGAAATGCATAATATTGAAAAGCTTTCCAATGAGAGTTACTCGACCTAGTGATTAGAAAAGGTGTGTATCCATAACATGGATTCTTGGAAAAAGGAAGAAGAGTTTTATAATAAACTGACTGACTATGAAATAAGCGATGAAGATTATAAAAATGCAAAATTAATTTGAGAAAAATTTAATATGAAAAATCTTGGAGAATATCATAATCCCTATATCAAAACTGATGTAGTGTTATAAGCAGATGCGTTTGACGATTTTAGAAAAAAAATTGTATTAAAGCTTATGAATTAGATCCATCTTGGTATTTTACAGCACCTGGTTTATCTTGGAATTCAATGTTGAAAATGATAAAATGATCACTCGTTTTATTACACAGTAATGAAATGTTTTAATGGTTGAAAAGGGAATAAGTGGGAGGAATATCATGGTGTTGAAAAACATATGTCAAAGCAAATAATAAGTAGATGATAGATTTTGATGATAAAAAGATATCAAATTTTTTAGTATATTTAGGTGTGAATAATTTATATGTTTCTGCTATAAGTCAATAGTTAACATATGGTGTATTTGAATGGCATAAACCAAGTAATTCTAATTGCATAAAATTAAGCAAAATATCAGATACTGCTTTAATTGGATACATGTTTAAGTAGATTTAGAGTATGTTACATGATTTACATAAATATTTACCATTAGCTCCTGCATATAAATTTGTCCCAGGAAGTAAAGAAAGCATATAGTTAACTAATTTAGAAAATAATAATAATTGTGTAGTCACCAGTGAAATCAAACAATATCTCTTGTTAGGAATTGAATTAACAAAACTACATAGCATTTTAAAATTTAAACAATTTGATTTGTTAAAGAAGTATATAGATTTAAATACAGAAATGAGAACTAAAGCCAAAAATGGTTTTGTAAATGCCTTCTATAAATTATTTGGTAAGACAACTGAAAATATTAGAAAGAGAGAGGATATAAAATTAGTGCCAGACAGAGAAAAGTGAGATAAACTTATTGAAAAACCAAACGTAAAAGGGAAGAACAATATTTAATGGAAACCTTCTTGCTATTCATATGAATAAAACAAAAATTGCATTTAACAAACCAATCAACATTGGACTGAGTATTCTTGGTTTATCTAAAGAATTGATGTATGATGTATAATGAAACTGAAATATGGAGAAACTGTTGAGTTGCATTATGAAGAAAACGACAGTTATATAAACAATATAAAAACTTAAAATTTTTATGAAGACATGAAGATGCCATTGATAAACTGATACTAGTAATTGTCCTCAAAACAATATTTATGGTGTTCCACAAGTAAATAAGGAAGTTATAGGAAAAATTACAGGTGAATGCAATGGAAAAATAATGGAAGAATTTTATGGTTTAAGAGTAAACATATATGCTTATAAAGTTGGTGATAAAGAAGAGAAAAATGTAAAGATATTAAAGAATGTCTTATTCAAGTAGAGTAAATGTAGATTATAAAGGTTGTTTGTTTACCAACAGGAAACAGTACTAAAAATTAATGTGATTCGAAGTGAAAAACATGAAGTATATACATTTGAAATAAACTAGAAAGCATTGAGTCCTCATAATGACAAAATATATATTTTGGAAAATAAAGTAACTGCTTTACCACATGGACTTTGTCTGTTAAAAAGTCTACAAAATTTTTTCTTTATAAATGGAGACTAATCAAAAAGCTGAAAAATAGAAGTGTCTCAAGAGGGAATAAAAACTAAGTGACTTAGAGATAGATGTTTTATGTAATATTTTGGATATTAATAATTAAATATTATTATTATTTCTTTACTTTCTCAGACGTTAAGTCTGGTTGAGAATGGAAAGTGACGCGGACCTTGATCAAGCGTCACTTCCTATTAACTGTACGGTATGTGTTATATTGCATTTAGGAACTTTCGGGTAATTGAACATGTATCAATAATTACGGATTTCTGTAGTTGTATATATGTGTTTGGATGTAGCTGTATTGCATTGATGTACTGGTGGATATTGTGTGGTATGACTCCTGTAGTTGATACTATAATTGGTATGATGTCAACTTTATCCTGATGCCACATGTCTTTGACTTCCTCAGCCAGTTGGATGTATTTTTCAATTTTTTCTCCTGTTTTCTTTTGTATATTTGTTGTATTGGGTATGGATATTTCGATTAGTTGTGTTAATTTCTTCTTTTTATTGGTGAGTATGATGTCAGGTTTGTTATGTGGCGTTGTTTTATCTGTTATAATGGTTCTGTTCCAGTATAATTTGTATTCATCATTCTCCAGTACATTTTGTGGTGCATACTTGTATGTAGGAACTTGTTGTTTTAAAAGTTTATGTTGTAAGGCAAGCTGTTGATGTATTATTTTTGCGACATTGTCATGTCTTCTGGGGTATTCTGTATTTGCTAGTATTGTACATCCGCTTGTGATGTGATCTACTGTTTCTATTTGTTGTTTACAAAGTCTGCATTTATCTGTTGTGGTATTGGGATCTTTAATAATATGCTTGCTGTAATACCTGGTGTTTATTGTTTGATCCTGTATTGCAATCATGAATCCTTCTGTCTCACTGTATATATTGCCTTTTCTTAGCCATGTGTTGGATGCATCTTGATCGATGTGTGGCTGTGTTAGATGATACGGGTGCTTGCCATGAAGTGTTTTCTTTTTCCAATTTACTTTCTTCGTATCTGTTGATGTTATGTGGTCTAAAGGGTTGTAGAGGTGGTTATGAAATTGTAGTGGTGTAGCCGATGTAGTTATATGAGTGATTGCTTTGTGTATTTTGCTAGTTTCTGCTCGTTCTATAAAGAATTTTCTTAAATTGTCTACCTGTCCATAATGTAGGTTTTTTATATCGATAAATCCCCTTCCTCCTTCCTTTCTGCTTAATGTGAATCTTTCTGTTGCTGAATGTATGTGATGTATTCTATATTTATGGCATTGTGATCGTGTAAGTGTATTGAGTGCTTCTAGGTCTGTGTTACTCCATTTCACTACTCCAAATGAGTAGGTCAATATTGGTATGGCATAAGTATTTATAGCTTTGGTCTTGTTTCTTGCTGTCAATTCTGTTTTCAGTATTTTTGTTAGTCTTTGTCTATATTTTTCTTTTAGTTCTTCTTTAATATTTGTATTATCTATTCCTATTTTTTGTCTGTATCCTAGATATTTATAGGCATCCGTTTTTTCCATCGCTTCTATGCAGTCGCTGTGGTTATCCAATATGTAATCTTCTTGTTTAGTGTGTTTTCCCTTGACTATGCTATTTTTCTTACATTTGTCTGTTCCAAAAGCCATACTTATATCATTGCTGAATACTTCTGTTATCTTTAGTAATTGGTTGAGTTGTTGATTTGTTGCTGCCAGTAGTTTTAGATCATCCATGTATAGCAAATGTGTGATTTTGTGTGGGTATGTTCCAGTAATATTGTATCCATAATTTGTATTATTTAGCATGTTGGATAGTGGGTTCAGAGCAAGGCAGAACCAGAAAGGACTTAATGAGTCTCCTTGGTATATTCCACGCTTAATCTGTATTGGCTGTGATGTGATATTATTTGAATTTGTTTGGATATTAAGTGTGGTTTTCCAATTTTTCATTACTATGTTTAGGAGCTGTATCAATTTAGGATCTATTTTGTATATTTCCAATATTTGTAGTAACCATGAGTGGGGTACACTATCAAAAGCTTTTTGGTAATCAATGTATGCGTAGTGTAGCGACCTTTGTTTAGTTTTAGCTTGATATGTCACCTCTGCATCTATTATCAGTTGCTCTTTACATCCTCGTGCTCCTTTGCAACAGCCTTTTTGTTCTTCATTTATAATTTTGTTCTGTGTTGTATGTGTCATTAATTTCTGTTTAATGACTGAAGTTAATATTTTGTATATTGTTGGTAGGCATGTTATGGGGCGATATTTAGCTGGGTTCGCTGTGTCTGCTTGATCTTTAGGTTTCAGATAAGTTATTCCATGTGTAAGTGTATCAGGGAATGTGTATGGGTCTGCAATGTAACTGTTAAATAATTTAGTTAGATGTGAATGTGTTGAGGTGAACTTCTTTAACCAGAAATTTGCTATTTTATTATTTCCAGGGGCTTTCCAATTGTGAGTAGAATTAATTGCTTGGGTGACTTCATGTTGCAAAATTATCACTTCAGGCATTTGTGGTATCATCTTGTATGTGTCTGTTTCTGTTTGTATCCACCGTGCATGCCTGTTATGTTGTACCGGGTTTGACCATATGTTGCTCCAGAAGTGTTCCATGTCTGTTATGTTTGGTGGATTGTTTATTTTAATGTGTGTGTTATCTATTGTCTGGTAAAATTTCTTTTGGTTTGTGTTGAATGTTTGGTTTTGTTTCCTTCTATTTTCACTTTTTTTGTATCTTCTGAGTCGTTTGGCTAATGCTTGTAATTTCTGCTTCTTTTCGTCTAATTGCTCTGTCGCTTCTTGTTGTGAGATTTTACCTAACCTTTTTCGTTTTTTTTCCGAGATTTCATTTCTTATAAATTGTGTTAGCTGTCCGATGTCTTTTCTCAGTTTTTCTATTCTGATCTGTAGCCTGTGTTGCCATGCTGGTTTTGTGGGTTTCTTCTGTGTGTTGGTTGGTTCTGATCTCGGTCTAGTGTGTATATTTAGTGTAGTGAGTGCTCCTATATAAACCAGTAGTTGTAACTCTTCCATAGTTGTGTTTTCATTTATTTTGTTGTGTATGATTGTGTTGATAGTTTTTATTGTTGTTTCGACTTGTGGGTTATTTGGTGGTCTATGCAAGAATGGTCTAATGTCTGTATTTGTGTCTTTGTATTCTATATATGTTAGCTGAAATTTTTCTTCTATATCTAGCATCTGTGTCACTTCGTGTTCTATTTGTGCTTGTTCTGGTGGCTGTCTTAAGATTTTTTATTATTATTATTATTATTATTATTATTAAGTATAATAATAATGGATAAGCTATTGGAGCTTAATTATAAGCTTAAGATTATTTTACCAGATAGACATTCCAAATTAATTTCTGATTGGGACTTTCAATTAGTTGAAGAAGTACAGATGAAACTGAAATATAAATGAATAAAGAAACTTAAAAATTGAAATAATGTATATCATGATCTGGAATTCACTCGGTGAATTTTTAATGAAATTAAGTTAGTTAGCCCTGAAACTTGGATTAGAGTAGATGACAGGTGTTGGTCGTAGGTAACTTTTTTAAAGACGAGTGAGCGAGTGAAACGAGCAAACGAGTTAGCTGTAAAAAAGTGAGCCAGAACCTACACTTTTCTTCTGCAAGTAAGATCACAGAGGGAAGCTATAGACAAGAGAAAATGTGTCAGTTCTGGTAAAATCTGCTATATCGTTTCTCCAATAACACACAGTAAATTGGTGAAGTAGCCAATTTATGGTTCTATTGATTGTGCTGAAGTACAGAAATATAAAATATAAAAAATTAAACGTATGAAAAGCATTGAATTAGTACAGTCCAACAATTAAATACGAGAGAGTGCGAGGAGAGAAATAATGGAGAGCTTTGTTCGCTAGTGTGAATGATAATGATGGCCTGAGCAAAGCACTTCTGATAACTGACCTGGTGTCATCTTAGGGGGACATGCTCGTGAAACATTTGAAAAAAGATTTCTTGGTCCATAGAAAAGAGCATTTCGTGCTGATTTAAAATATCTATAGTTTATGGGCATTATCATTTTCCATTCATTCTAAGATTGAGGTTGAACGTAATGTTGCACAGTGGGTACACCCATCTGTCAGTTTGAAGTGCATCAGGATACATGATGCATTATTTTGCTTTTCCGTTTTTTCCATCGTTAGTTACGGATCGTTAACACAGGTGTATTCTAGAAGGCACTGACTCTCAGAACCAATGTACAGGCATGTCTAGAGGGCTTTGGTTCGAATGTAAACAAAGATATGAGAAAATATGATTTCGGAATTTCACACACATGTGGTTTTGTAGTTACTGTGTGTTGCTTCGTTTCTGTGTGAGTGTTTCCTGTGCTACAAATGACCAGAGTAAAGAAACTTAGCCCCAAACGAAAGTTTCGCGGCAACAACTTCCAAACACAACCGAATAATACACATCAGGTGCTTCAAAAGCGTCCTGCGGATACTGTGTCTACAGGCAGTGCTTCTACATGTAAACTTTCGTTTTCTGAATGTAATAAGAACAAGCGTAGTAGTATTGTGAGCAGAAATAGCGACGGAAATGTTATTGTGAACTTGAATATGCTGTCAAGGATTTTTAAGAGTGCTGTGAAATTTAAGTACTGCAGTTGTGAAGATAGTATTGAGAATTTTGAGGACTTTTCAGCAAGTATTTCAAGTCTGTTAGTGATTGCCTGTAACTCGTAAGATGCACAGTGATACTATGACATCGCCCAGTAACTGATAGCCGACATTAAAGTGTAAATATTCAGCTGGCTTATGCAATGCGATATATTGGAAGGGGAAGGAGAGGTGCTCAGACTTTCTGTGCAGTGGTGGATTTGCCTCCACCTCCACTGAGGTATGTGGGGTAAGTAAACATTCAGTGGAAAGAGCAGTGGAAGAAGCAGTAGCCTTGTCTGAAAATACAGACATTGTAGCAGCATTTGATGGATCATGGCAGAAGAGAGGTCTTACTTCTCTGGATGGAGTTGTAACTACTACATTTATTGAAACTGGTAAGATACTGGATTATCAATGTCTAACAAAGCACTGCCAGAATTGTTCAAGTAAATTTATTGTCACCCATGTTTGTGTAAAGAACTTTGATGGCCCAAGTGGAAACATGGAAACGAAAGGAGTTCTAAACATTTTTAGAAGAACAGAAGTCAGTCGTGGTGTGAGGCATATAGACTACCTTGGGGATGGTGACTGTAAAGGACACACTATTGTTGTTAATGACAAACCATATGGGGGCACTCTGATAGTAAAACTTGAAAGTGTTGGGCATGTACAGAAAAGAATGGGAGCACGGCTAAGAAAATTGTGTAAAGAATTTAGTGGGGAAAAAAACTGTCAGACGGAAACCACATAGGTACTCCAGGTCGTTTTACAAAATTTTAAATTGATTATTTGACTCAATATTATGGACTAGGAATAACGAGAAATGTAGGAGATTTGTAGATCATGAGATGAGCTGTTTGGGCAACATGGTTTCACACAGCGTCAACAGATGAAACCCCACAGCATGGTTTGTTTCCAAAAGCGGAAGATTCGTGGTGCAGGTACTGGTTGAGCAATGCTACAGGCATAGAATATACCCACAAGCATTCGTTACCACTTGCTGTAATTGAGGCAATTAGACCTATATATAGGGAAATGGTCTCTCTCAGAATGCAATGAAAGCTTCAGCAGCGGTATATGGGAGAAAATACCCAAAATTGTATTTGTTGGGCTGACAGTGCTAAAGACTGGTGTAATGGATGCAATAATAACATTCAATGATGGTGCAATTTCAAGGAGCAATGTTATGAAGAAAATGGACATCCAGACGGGAAGGTATATGGCTTCATCTCTAACTGTTATTGATAAGTGGCAGGTAACCGAAGCAGAGACAGCTGCAGAAGCTGCTACCAAGGAGTTAAGGATAAATAAAAGAATGATGAGAAAGAGTGTAAAGGATAAGGGAACATGAGGACAACTGGAATATGCAGGTGGAATGTTCTAAACGAGCATAGTGGTAAGTAAATAAATCTGTAAATCTTCTTTTGCGATTTAAGGAAAACTTGAAACCGACCGAGGTGGCGCAGTGGTTAGCACACTGGACTCACATTCGGGAGGACGACGGTTCAATCCCGTCTCCGGCCATCCTGATTTAGGTTTTCCGTGATTTCCCTAAATCGTTTGAGGCAAATGCCGGGATGGTTCCTTCGAAAGGGCGCGGCCGATTTCCTTCCCAATCCTTCCCTAACCCGAGCTTGCGCTCCGTCTCTAATGACCTCGTTGTCGACAGGACGTTAAACACTAACCACCACCACCAAAACTTGAATTTTCATCATTCAGGTACACTCTTTTCCTAAATGACTGAAGTTAAGCCCACAAAAATTGGCACAGGTTTTTAGAATGACCTCCTATACATCCCTTGCCTAGTATTTCCTGAAGAATTTATTACATGATGATGATGTCAGTGATATTTGAGCTACATTTTTAAATATTTTGTTGTAGTATAATAAAGTACTTGTCTTTTTCACAGATCAGCATCAGGTAAGGAAATTGGAGGCATAAAACACTTACGTGAATGTTGTCTGTACTATGACTCTTTTCCCGAGCTGTGCAGTCAGTAGTTCCAAAGAAAATGGTACCGCAATGAAATAGTTTCCGTTTTTATATTATTATAAATATTGTTGTCAGTACCTAAATATAATTAATATCTCAATGATGTTTTAGGAAATGCTTTGACTAATGACGCTCATTGTGTGTAAGAATTTTCGGCTAATTCTCATTTATAGATCAGTTGCATTATGAGGGTGTGCACAATGCTAAAAATGCAGGCCGTTTAGGGGCGTGTCCGCTTAAGCAGCCCTCGGTCTATTGCGTTCCGAACGAACGGCAGCATAGCTACGAACGCAACTGAGTGCGAACTCGGAGATGAATTTAACTGCCTGTAATCTCGCGAGGGGAGTGGTCCTTGCCGGAAATGGCGCACTAAGCATGCTCACCATAGATGAAATGGAGGCCGGTCCCGAACTCAGGACCGTCGTATCAGTTCACCTCCGCTCAACTCGATCAGCTAGTCACAGCTGGTCGATCGCGCCGTCTCTCTTCACTTTTGTGGCCGAGACGCCCTCGACCCAATAAGCTTCCGCTGACAAGAAGAGGGCCGTGTAGGCACCCCAACCAGCGCTGCTGTTAACGCTAGCTTCCGTGTGCAGCAGAGTCCGCTGCCGACGTGTTGGGGCTACTGAGAAGGCGACAACTTCCGCGAAAACGGCGGGCAGGCTTGAGTCCTTCCTCGGCACGCAGTCTTGCCCTGAATTTGAAATTAATGGTTGGGCAACCTCTGCCATTATTGTCCTTCATGCGATATTGTACAATTACTGAAATTAGGACCCAAACATTTCGTCTGCCCCCAGGAGCCCATACTCTGCTTGCTAGGCAAATCGACAGTGATATCATATCGTCGGGGAAAACTAGTCTGATAGCAAATATATCAAGATTACTTGTGAAGACTTTTGAAATGATAATTTAATTAAGTCGATACGCATATGAAACGAAAGGTACACTACTGGCCATTAAAATTGCTACACCACGAAGATGACGTGCTACAGATGCGAAGTTTAAGCGACAGGAAGAAGATGTTGTGATATGCAAATGATTAGCTTTTCAGAGCATTCACACAAGGTTGGCGCCGGTGGCGACACCTACAACGTGCTGACATCAGGGAAGTTTCCAAACGATTTCTCATACACAAACAGCAGTTGACCGGCGTTGCCTGGTGAAACTTTGTTGTGATGCCTCGTGTAAAGAGGAGAAATGCGTACCATCACGTTTCCGACTTTGTTAAAGGTCTGATTGTAGCCTATCACGATTGCGGTTTATCGTATCGCGACATTATTGCTCGCGTTGGTCGAGATCCAATGACTGTTTGCAGAATATGGAATCGGTGGATTAAGGAGGGTAATACGGAACGCCGTGCTGGATCCCAACGGCCTCGTATCACAAGCAGTCGAGATGACAGGCATCTTATCCACATGGCTGATACGGATCGTGCAGCCACGTCTCGATCCCTGAGTCAACAGATGGGGACGTCTGCAAGACAACAACCATCTGCACGAACAGTTCGACGACGTTTGCAGCAGAATGGACTATCAGGTCGGAGACCATGGCTGCGGTTACCCTTGACGCTGCATCACAGACAGGAGCGCCTGCGATGGTGTACTCAACGACGAACCTGGATGCACGAATGGCAAAACGTCATTTTTTAGGATGAATCCAGGTTCTGTTTACAGCATCATGATGGTCGCATCCGTGTGTGGCGACATCGCGGTGCACGCACATTGGAAGCGTGTATTCGTCATCGCCACACTGGCGTATCACCCGCCATGATGGTATGGGGTGCCATTGGTTACACGTCTCGGTCACCTCTTGTTCGCAGTGACGGCACTTTGAACAGTGGACGTTACATTTCAGATGTGTTACGACCCGTGGCTCTACCCTTCATTCGATCCCAGCGAAACCCTACATTTCAGCTGGATAATGCACGACCGCATATTGCAGGTCCTGTACGGGCCTTTCTGGATACAGAAAATGTCCGACTGCTGCCCTGGACAGCACATTCTCCAGATCTCTCACCAACTGAATACGTCTGGTCAATGGTGGGCGAGCAACTGGCTCGTCACAATACGCCAGTCACTATTCTTGATGAACTGCGGTATCGTGTTGAAGCTGCATGTGCAGCTGTACCTTACACGCATCCAAGCTATGTTTGACTCAATGCCCAGGCGTATCAAGGCCATTATTACGGCCAGATGTGGTTGTTCTGGGTACTGATTTCTCAGGACCTATGCACCCAAACTTCCCCCATGAACCATGGACCTTGCCGTTGGTGGGGAGGCTTGCGTGCCTCAGCGATACAGATGGCCGTACCGTAGGTGCAACCACAACGGAGGGGTATCTGTTGAGAGGCCAGACAAACATGTGGTTCCTGAAGCGGGGGCAGCAGCCTTTTCAGTAGTTGCAGGGGCAACAGTCTGGATGATTGACTGATCTGGCCTTGAACATTAACCAAAACGGCCTTGCTGTGCTGGTACTGCGAACGGCTGAAAGCAAGGGGAAACTACAGCCGTAATTTTTCCCGAGGACATGCAGCTTTACTGTATGATTAAATGATGATGGCGTCCTCTTGGGTAAAATATTCCGGAGGTAAAATAGTCCCCCATTCGGATCTCCGGGCGGGGACTACTCAAGAGGACGTCGTTATCAGGAGAAAGAAAACTGGCATTCTACGGATCGGAGCGTGGAATGTCAGATCCCTTAATCGGGCAGGTAGGTTAGAAAATTTAAAAAGGGAAATGGATAGGTTAAAGTTAGATATAGTGGGAATTAGTGAAGTTCGGTGGCAGGAGGAACAAGACTTTTGGTCAGGTGATTACAGGGTTATAAATACAAAATCAAATAGGGGTAATGCAGGAGTAGGTTTAATAATGAATAAAAAAATAGGAGTGCGGGTTAGCTACTACAAACAGCATAGTGAACGCATTATTGTGGCCATGATAGACACAAAGCCCATGCCTACTACAGTAGTACAAGTTTATATGCCAACTAGCTCTGCAGATGATGAAGAAATTGATGAAATGTATGACGAGATAAAAGAAATTATTCAGGTAGTGAAGGGAGACGAAAATTTAATAGTCATGGGTGACTGGAATTCGTCAGTAGGAAAAGGGAGAGAAGGAAACATAGTAGGTGAATATGGATTGGGGGGAAGAAATGAAAGAGGAAGCCGCCTTGTAGAATTTTGCACAGAGCATAACTTAATCATAGCTAACACTTGGTTCAAGAATCATAAAAGAAGGTTGTATACCTGGAAGAATCCTGGAGATACTAATAGGTATCAGATAGATTATATAATGGTAAGACAGAGATTTAGGAACCAGGTTTTAAATTGTAAGACATTTCCAGGGGCAGATGTGGATTCTGACCACAATCTATTGGTTATGAACTGCAGATTGAAACTGAAGAAACTGCAAAAAGGTGGGAATTTAAGGAGATGGGACCTGGATAAACTGAAAGAACCAGAGGTTGTAGAGAGTTTCAGGGAGAGCATAAGGGAACAATTGACAGAAATGGGGGAAAGAAATACAGTAGAAGAAGAATGGGTAGCTCTGAGGGATGAAGTAGTGAAGGCAGCAGAGGATCAAGTAGGCAAAAAGACGAGGGCTAGTAGAAATCCTTGGTTAACAGAAGAAATATTGAATTTAATTGATGAAAGGAGAAAATATAAAAATGCAGTAAATGAAGTAGGCAAAAGGGAATACAAACGTATCAAAAATGAGATCGACAGAAAGTGCAAAATGGCTAAGCAGGGATGGCTAGAGGACAAATGTAAAGATGTAGAGGCTTGTCTCACTAGGGGTAAGATAGATACTGCCTACAGGAAAATTAAAGAGACCTTTGGAGAGAAGAGAACCACTTGTATGAATATCAAGAGCTCAGATGGCAACCCAGTTCTAAGCAAAGAAGGGAAGGCAGAAAGGTGGAAGGAGTATATAGAGGGTTTATACAAGAGCGATGTACCTGAGGACAGTATTATGGAAATGGAAGAGGATGTAGATGAAGATGAAATGGGAGATAAGATACTGCGTGAAGAGTTTGACAGAGCACTGACAGACCTGAGTCGAAACAAGGCCCCGGGAGTAGACAACATTCCATTAGAACTACTGATGGCCTTGGGAGAGCCAGTCATGACAAAACTCTACCATCTGGTGAGCGAGATGTATGAGACAGGCGAAATACCCACAGACTTCAAGAAGAATATAATAATTCCAATACCAAAGAAAGCAGGTGTTGACAGATGTGAAAATTACCGAACTATCAGTTTAATAAGTCACAGCTGCAAAATACTAACGCGAATTCTGTACAGACGAATGGAAAAACTGGTAGAAGCGGACCTCGGGGAAGACCAGTTTGGATTCCGTAGAAATGTCGGAACACGTGAGGCAATACTAACCTTACGACTTATCTTAGAAGAAAGATTAAGGAGAGGCAAACCTACGTTTCTAGCATTTGTAGACTTAGAGAAAACCTTTGACAATGTTAACTGGAATACTCTCTTTCAAATTCTGAAGGTGGCAGGGGTAAAATACAGAGAGCGAGAGGCTATTTACAATTTGTACAGAAACCAGATGGCAGTTACAAGAGTCGAGGGGCATGAAAGGGAAACAGTGGTTGGGAAGGGAGTCAGACAGGGCTGTAGCCTCTCCCCGATGTTATTCAGTCTGTATATTGAGCAAGCAGTAAAGAAAACAAAAGAAAAATTCGGAGTAGGTATTAAAATTCATGGAGAAGAAGTAAAAACTTCGAGGTTCGCCGATGACATTGTAATTCTGTCAGAGACAGCAAAGGACTTGGAAGAGCAGTTGAACGGAATGGACAGTGTCTTCAAAGGAGGATATAAGATGAACATCAAAAAAAGCAAAACGAGGATAATGGAATGTAGTCAAATTGAATCGGGTGATGCTGTTGGGATTAGATTAGTAAATGAGACACTTAAAGTAGTAAAGGAGTTTTGCTATTTGGGGAGCAAAATAACTGATGATGGTCGAAGTAGAGAGGATATAAAATGTAGACTGGCAATGGCAAGGAAAGCGTTTCTGAAGAAGAGAAATTTGTTAACATCGAGTATAGATTTACATGTCAGGAAGTCGTTTCTGAAAGTATTTGTATGGAGTGTAGCCATGTATGGAAGTGAAACATGGACGATAACCAGTTTGGACAAGAAGAGAATAGAAGCTTTCGAAATGTGGTGCTACAGAAGAATGCTGAAGATTAGATGGGTAGACAACATAACCAATGATGAAGTATTGAATAGAATTGGGGAGAAGATTAGTATGTGGCACAACTTGAGAGAAAGATGGGACCGGTTAGTAGGACATGTTCTGAGGTATCAAGGGATCACAAATTTAGCATTGGAGGGCAGCGTGGAGGGTAAAAATCGTAGAGGGAGACCAAGAGATCAATACACTAAGCAGATTCAGAAGGATGTAGGTTGCAGTAGGTACTGGGAGATGAAGAAGCTTGCACAGGATAGAGTAGCATGGAGAGCTGCATCAAACCAGTCTCAGGACTGAAGACCACAACAACAACAACATGCACCCAAATTGCGTGAAAATGTAATCACATGTCAGTTCTAGTATAATTTGTCCAATGAATACCCGTTTATCATCTACATTTTTTCTTGGTGTAGCAATTTAAATGACCAGTAATGTAGTTATCTGAATAATCCGAATCGGATGACAAAGGTACTGATTTAATTTCTTCAGTACACTCTCCCTGTATCAGTGAGCTGGACAATGCAGCGTTAGAGACTGATAGTAAGCCTTCAGGCCATTCCATAAAAAATCAACGTTCTACACGTTGGATCAAATAGTTCGTAAGAAGAAGGTGGAGTAAGTGGTTCGTAAAAGTAACTTGTTCTACATTTTTCATGTCCATCAGTTGTTATTTCGGAAACGACTTGATTGGTCTCAAACAATCACGATAATTTGCGTAGCCGGTTAGAGACGGGGGTAAGGTTGAAAGGCAGGGGTGCGTCGCTCGTGCAGCTGTGCGTGCGGTCGAGTGACAAAGACAGTGGCAACCGGAGACGAGGCCGTCTCAGGCGGTCGCGACTCGTCCTTGCCCGGGCGGACGCACCCTTCCCACAGCACCCGGCACCGGGATGCGGCGGCCTGCCGCTCGCCCTGCGCTGTCACGGAAGCCCCGCGCTCCATTGTGCGTGGCTGCCGCCGTGACGGACGTGCCGCCCACAGGGTCAGCGCGCCGTGGCCTCGAGGTCGCGAGGTCGGGGTCGCTCCCACACTCCTTATGCAATTGGCCGCCTCTGTGGCCTCTTCTTGCCGAAACTACGCTAATTTCCTGAGACTTCTTTTCCTAGCCCCTTTGTCACGCATTGGCGCATGGTCGCCAGGATTATTAACGGCTTTGGCATGGTTAATTTAAGGGTGGCCGGATGTCCCTCCTGTCACCACCATTTTACCCCCCGGGACAGAATACGTGTACCCCAACGTTTCTATGTAGTGTTATTCACGTGTAACTGAATGGAAGTCTTCCACACTGAAGCTCCAAAAAAAACAAAAAAGTTGTGCGAGATGTCCTGATGAACACTCACCAGTCGACGTGCAGGCAGGGAAATCAGGACGCGCTCAGTGTAAAGACACTTCAGCTATCAAGATATTAGCAGTAAATTTTCAGAGTGTTCGGAATAAAGTTCCTGAATTTACTGCCCTCCAGGAAGCGTGTGGCGCGCAAACTATTCTCGGCACTGAGACCTGGCTGAACCATGAGATAGGAAGTTCTGAAATATTTAGTGAGGGTTGGAACTTGTATCGGAAAGGCAGATTAGACACCGTAGGAGGTGGTGTCTTCATTGCAGTTGACAAAAATGTTGTGTCTACTGAGGTCGAAGTAGAGTGTGATTGTAAAGTTATCTGGACACGTTTAACAGGGCTAGGAGAAATGAAGTTAATTGTTGGGTGTTATTACCGGCCACCAGGTTCCACCGTGACAATTCTAGAATCATTCAAAGGGAGTCTACACTCTGTATAACAAAAGTACCCGGATCATGTTATATTAGTCCGAGGCGACTTCAACGTACCTAGTATAGACTGGGATTTCTATGGATTCATTGCAGGTGGTACAGACAATCCGTCGTGTGAATTACTTTTGAACACATTATCCGAAAACTGTCTTGAGCAGCTAAATCGACAGCCAACGTGTAATGGAAATATTTTAGATCTGGTAGTCACGAACAGACCAGACCTCATCGACGGTGTCATTGTTGAGACAGGGATTAGTGATCATGATGTTGTCATTACGACTATGGTTACGAAAGTTAAAAAGTCGGTCAAGAAGGCTAGGAGAGTATTCTTACCAGAAAAAGCAGATAAGAAGTTGTTAGCATCCTACTTAGGAAATGAATCGACTTCATTTACTTCCGGTACGATGAACGTGGAAGAATTATGGGAAAATTTTAAACACATTGTAAATCACGCAATGGAGAAGTATGCGCTGAAAAAGGGGGTTATGGACGGAAAAGACCCACCGTTGTTTAACAGCGCAATTCGGAGAATGCTCAGTAAGCAAAGACAGTTGCACTAGCGGTACAAGAAAGATCGGGAGAATGAGGACAGGCAAAAGTTAGTAGAAAATCGTGCTGCTGTAAAAAGAGCGATGCGCGAAACACACAACCACTACCACCGTCATACCTTAGCAAAAGATTTGCTGAAAACCGAAGGAAATTCTGGTCTTACGTAAAATCGGTAAGCGGGTCGAAGGCTTCCATCCAGTCACTCACTGATCGGTCTGGCCTGGCAACGGAAGACAGCAAAACGAAAGCTGAAATTTTAAATTTAGCATTTAAGAAATCTTTCACGCAGGAGGATCATACAAACATACCGCCGTTTGAGTCTCGTACAGATTCCCATATGGAGGACATAGTGATAGACATCCCTGGGGTTGTGAAGCAGCTGAATGGGTTGAAAATATATAAATCGCCAGGTCCTGATGGGATTCCAATTCGGTTTTGCAGAGAGTACTCTACTGCATTGGCTCCTTACGTAGTTTGCATTTATCGCGAATCTCTTGCCCATCGTAAAGTCCCGAGTGACGAAAAAAGCGCAGGTGATGCCTGTATATAAGAAGGGTAGAAGGACGGATCCTCAAAATTACAGACCAATATCCTTAACATCGGTTTGTTGCAGGATTCTCGAACATATTCTCAGTTCGAATATAATGAATTTCCTTGATACAGAGAAGTTGCTGTCCATGCATCAGCACGGCTTTAGAAAGCATCGCTCCTGCGAAACGCAACTCGCCCTTTTTTCGCATGATATCTTGCGAACCATGGATGAAGGGTATCAGACGGATACCATATTCCTTGACTTCCGGAAAGCGTTTGACTCGGTGCCCCACTACAGACTCCTAAGGTACGAGCATATGGGATTGGTTCCCAAGTATGTGAGGGGTTCGAAGACTTCTTAAGTAATAGAACCCAGTACGTTGTCCTCGATGGTGAGTGTTCATCGGAGGTGAGGGTATCATCTGGAGTGCCCCTGGGAAGTGTGGTAGGTCCGCTATTGTTTTCTATCTACATAAATGATCTTTTGGATAGGGTGGATATCAATGTGCGGCTGTTTGCTGATGATGCTGTGGTGTACGGGAAGGTGTCGTCGTTGAGTGACTGTAGGAGGATACAAGATGACTTGGACAGAATTTGTGACTGGTGTAAATAATGGCAGATAACTCTAAATATAGATAAATGTAAATTAGTGCAGATGAATAGGAAAAAGACTCCTGTAATGTTTGAATACTCCATTAGTAGTGTAGCGCTTGACACAGTCACGTCGATTAAAGTTTTGGGCGTAACATTGCAGAGCGATATGAAGTGGGACAAGCATCTAATGCAAGTTGCGGGGAAGGCGGATGGTCGTCTTCGGTTCATTGGTAGAACTTTGGGAAGATGTGGTTCATCTGTAAAGGCGACCGCTTATAAAACACTAATACGACCTATTCTTGAGTACTGCTCGAGCGTTTGGGATCCCTATCAGGTCGGATTGAGGGAGGACATAGAAACAATTCAGAAGCGGGCTGCTAGGTTTGTTACTGGTAGGTTTGATCATCACGCGAGTGTTGTGGAAATGCTTCAGGAACACGGGTGGGAGTCTCTAGAGGAAAGGAGGCGTTATTTTCGTGAATCGCTACTGAATAAATTTAGAGAACCAGCATTTGAGGCTGACTGCAGTAAAATTTTACTGCCGCCCACTTATATTTCGCGGAAAGACCACAAAGATAAGATAAGAGAGATTAGGGCTCGTACAGAGGCATATAGGCAGTCATTTTTCCCTCGTTCTGTTTGTGAGGGGAACAGGGAGAGAAGATGCTAGTTGTGGTACGAGGTACCCTCCGCCACGCACTGTATGGTGGATTGCGTAGTATGTATGTAGATGTAGATGAAACTGGAATAGGCATGTGTATTCAAATACAGCTATATGTAACCAGGCAGAATACGGTGCTTATTCTGGCGCATTTTTTAGATCGATTATTGCTGCTACAGTGGTAGGTTATCAAGATTTAAGTGAGTTTGAAAGTGGTGTTATAGTAGGTGCACGAGCTATTGGACACACCATCTCCAAGGTAACGATGAAGTGAGAATTTTCCCGTACGACCATTTCACGAGTGTACCGTGAATATCAGGAATCCTGCAAGTTTTGGCATTCCACTACGTCATACTCAGGCCTGAAGACGGCATAGTGGAATGCCGAAACTGTTAGTGAAAATAAAATAAATGAACATCCCAATTACTCGATTGTTGGTTAATTTAGTTGATAGTTGCGAATGAAGTCTAACCTACCCGTGGTTGCATTTTTGACTGGTCTGCTGCGAGCGGCTCTGACTCACTGTGATGTTGCTCTCTCATGGTGATTCTCATGTGAGATTGAGGTTACATCTGGCAATTTGGCTTAGTATTTGCTTGCAGCATTTTCGTATCTTTAATGTGCATTTTCCTGTGTTCATTATCAATTTTCGTTGTTCAGTGTGACAGTCAGTTTACGATGAATCTGATACAGTCTTCAGTTTCCATTAAGTCATCCGAATGGTAGGTGTGTTGAAAATACATCAAACACTCATTTATTTACACGTCACACACTCGCTTATTTACATGATTCCAGAATTCTCTAATGCATATAGAATTCTTCTGTGTTCAGTTCTTTCTTATGTGGTCGCTCTGTGATCTACGTGGAGCAAGTACAAAAAGTTGTACTCTTTCTTGTATGAATGATTATGGTTAGGTTGAAACTAATTACAAACTGAACTGTAGCTTACAAGATTTATTTACATTTCGATGCCACTGATGAATTCACGTTTAAGGATACCACTATTTGCACTTAATTTTGAGTAGGAACTCTAATCTGATGCTGCCTTCAACAGTAATGTTAGCCGATGTGAAGCACAACAGCAACGAGTATAAACCAGGAGAAACGTTTTGTTATTCTTTGAATGCTTTACAGATTGGAAGGTAGGTGGCGGTGTGGTGATTCCGAGACTCCTTGCTGTTAATCACATCATGCTCGATATGACTGTTTCACTCTTCATATTTCACGTTTTGTACAGAAAGGTGTTAGGTTATCAGATGGAGATACGCATGCTCATTGCGCACGATTCATCTATAAAGCGTCATATATACATTTCCCGAATGAGATTATGAATTTGCTAGAACTAACCGTGGCTATAAAATTTCACTCAGTTATTATTTGTGCTCACAATTCTTTCCACCCTGCAAAGTGAAAGGTTGAGAGTGAGGAACTGGAGGTGGAAGTTGCCATGCCAAGAAAATATATACTCCAAAGCGAAAAATTCTTTAACTTTTTTAAGGTAGTACTGCATCAAAACAATAAAGGCTGTACCGTGATATTCCCATGAGGTTAAACAATACTTATCTGTTCATTCATTTACGGCCTTTTACAAATGACTTCCTTCCTGTTACAGCTCGTACTTTCACAATACCAAATTGTACATGTACAGAATATGATACTTATTTGTTATTTTTAAAAAGGATTAATAATGTTGCAGTTTAAACACTTATAAACTTAAAAGTAATTAAGAAACGAAAATCTTAAAATTAGCGAATTATGAGTGGAAGATAGGAATGTATGAAGACAGTGAACAGGTTATGACATATTATAACTTTCACACATATTTTGTTGTTGTTGTTGTGGTCTTCAGTCCTGAGACTGGTTTGATGCAGCTCTCCATGCTCACACATATTATGAATTCGGAAAAAGTTTCTAAAATATACAAGATTCTTACATTTAAGAAGGATAGATAAAAGATGCTAAACATTTATGAAATTAACAAAATTTTGGAAAATCGAAATATAAACCACAACCATGTTTTTAGGAGGAATAAAAACACAAGATCGGAAATATGATAGTGGAAGTATGTCCCTTCACCAAGTGTGTATGACGGTGAGTGTCTTGGAATTGTCAATCAAGCCACCGACCGCCGGTCATAGTTCTTCATCTAAACCTAACGTCTGCTCTAGATTGCCTAATAACAAAACCTGAACCTCAATTTTTGTAGACTGTTTTGTTGCTTATTTAGGGTACCTCTTCATTTTCATGTCAGGTCATGTCGGGATCAACGTCATCACCTGATTCCACGTCGGAATCAACGCTGTTTTTCAACCTGTGAATTGCTTCCTGTCTTTGCATATAGGCTCTTTGCCTGGCTCGGACATACTCTCTATAGGGCGCTTTGGATGTATCGTCAGTGAGTGTGTTTAACATTGGTCTTCGTCTCTGAGCAGTGCGCCTGTGGTGTACTGTTGAGGTTTAAGCGTATTGCGTGTCTGATGTCGGTGTATCGTCCGCAGAAAAAGACGATGTGTTTTGGAGAGCCTTCTTCCCCACATGTGCATGTTGGTGTCTGCCTTAAACTCACGCAGTTTTAAGTGCGTGGGATGAGGGCCGTATTCTGTTAAGAAATGGACCATACCGCGTCTGGGATCGATATGTTTGAGTTTTAGTCTCTTACGTACTTTGGGAAAGAACTGGTATAGCCTGAGGCCCTTATCTCTGGTGTCCCACTCACTTTGTCAGGTATCCATCCTCCAATTTTTTAGTTGCCGTTTAGTGTCAATTGGTACTCTAGCAATCTTTCGAACCTGGTCGTGCCGTCCCACCTTAAGCTAGTACATAGCAGCTCTGTATCTTATCGTAATGTCTATTGGATAGATTCCGAGCACCACACAGAGTGATTCCATAGAGGTGGTGCCGAAAACGCTAAGTAGGCCGCTCCTTTGTCCTCGTCTGACGAGGGTCCGGTTTGTTGACAGGCTCAGTCTGTGAACCCATGTGCCGGCGTCGAAGCTAAGTGCCGACTCGAAGAGAGCAGAATGGTGTGTCCGTGTAACTCACAAGGGGAGTTTAAATTGTTCCGAATTTAGTCTTGTCTGTTTGTGTACGTTTTTCTGCTTTGTTTGTGACAATGCGCATGTGTTCATGGAAATTTTGCTTTTCGTCTATGTGTATCCCAATATAGCATGTCGTGACTGCCCGTATAATGTTTGTATTCCCTATTCTTACACTAGCGTTTCTCTGAAGAGATCCTTTCACTGCAGTGTATGTTGTTTTGTTATCGGCTATTTTGAGTATGTTGTTGTGACACCATTGTGCTATTATTTTCAGTGTTCCATTTGCGCTTTCTTCTAGATAGGACCTATTGTTAGCAGACAACACGACCAAAAGGTCGCCTGGGAATGCGACAACTCCATCTGTCGTTACTGTTCCCACCAGTAGTTGCTGGAGGGGTTTAATAGTAATGTCCCAGAAGAAGGGGGCCACAAATCGACCCTTGGGGCAGCCTTCTATTTATTTATTTATTTATGTATTGTTCCGTGGGACCACATTTAGGAGAAGTCTCCATGGTCATGGAACGAGTCAATACATGAAATTATAACACGATTGTAGAAACAGATGAAATGAAATATAAGAAACATATTCAGGCGACAAGTCGTTAGTTTAAATAAAGAAAATCAAGAATGTAACACTGGAATTTGCTTAATTTTTTAGCTCTTCCAGGAGCTCCTCGACAGAATAGAAGGAGTGAGCCATGAGGAAACTCTTCAGTTTAGACTTAAAAGTGTTTGGGCTACTGCTAAGATTTTTGAGTTCTTGTGGTAGCTTATTGAAAATGGATGCAGCAGAATACTGCACTCCTTTCTGCACAAGAGTCAAGGAAGTGCATTCCACATGCAGATTTGATTTCTGCCTAGTATTAACTGAGTGAAAGCTGCTAACTCTTGGGAATAAGCTAATATTGCTAACAACAAACGACATTAAAGAAAATACATACTGTGAGGGCAGTGTCAAAATTCCCAGACTATTGAATAAGGGTCGACAAGAGGTTTTCGAACTTACACCATACATAGCTCGAACAGCCCGTTTTTGAGCCAAAAATACCCTTTTTGAATCAGAAGAATTATCCCAAAAAATAATACCATATGACATAAGCGTATGAAAATATGCGAAGTATACTACTTTTCGTGTTGAAATGTCACTTATTTCAGATACTGTTCTAATGGTAAATAAAGCGGCATTTAGTTTCTGAAGAACATCCTGAACATGGGCTTTCCACAACAGCTTACTATCTATCCGTACGCCTAGGAACTTGAACTGTTCCGTCTCGCTTATAACATGCCCATTCTGTCTGATTAAAATGTCAGTTCTTGTTGAATTGTGAGTTAGAAACTGTAAAAACTGAGTCTTACTGTGATTTAGCATCAAATTATTTTCCACAAGCCACGAACTTATATCATGAACTACATTATTTGATAATGTTTCAATATTACACACAAGATCCTTCACTACCAAGGTGGTGTCATCAGCAAACAGAAATATTTTTGAATCACCTGTAATACTAGAAGGCATATCATTTATATAAATAAGAAACAGCAGTGGCCCCAGCACCGACCCTTGGGGAACGCCCCATTTAACAGTGCCCCATTGGGACTGAACATCATTACCAGTCTCAATATTGCGGAGGATTACCTTCTGCTTTCTGTTCTTAAAGTAGGAGGCGAACCAATTGTAAGCTACTCCCCTTACTCCATAATGTTCCAACTTCTGCAGTAATATTTTGTGGTCAACACAGTCAAAAGCCTTCGTTAAATCAAAGAAAACACCTAACGTTCGCAACCTTTTATTTAATCCGTCCAAAACCTCACAGAGAAAAGAGACTATAGCATTTTCAGTTGTTAAGCCATTTCGAAAACCAAACTGTACATTTGACAGCAAATTATGTGAATTTAAATGCTGCATTAACCTTGTATATTCAACCCTCTCGATAACTTTAGCAAACACCGATGGCATAGAAATAGGTCTATAATTGTCAACATTATCCCTGTCTCCCTTTTTATAAAGTGGCTTCACTACCGAGTACTTTAATCGGTCAGGAAACCGACCACTCCTAAAGGAAAAGTTACAGATATGGCTAAGTGCTGAGCTAACATATGTGGAACAATACTTCAGTATTCTGCTAGATACCCCGTCATAATACGTTTGATTTTTTTCGGCCGTCCATCTGCCATTCGACCACTCTGTTCTTACAGTGGTATAATAGAGTGTTGTATAGAGTTTCGGGTACCTCCAGTTTTCTGAGCCTCTTGAACACTGCGGGCCGCAAGAGGTTATCAAAGGTACCCGCAGTGTCAGTCATAATCGCCATTGCATATATAGCCCTGGTGTTGTTGGCAAATTGTAACGCTTGGTTGATGGCATCATCAATCGACTTTCTGCCTCTGAAGCCGAGTTGGCGTCGAATTAGGCCATCGTGTGCTCTGTGCTTCTGTAAACGCCTGTACAGGAGCTTTTCATGCATCTTGGCAAGTGTCTTTATAAGACAAATACGCCTGTATGACTTGGGATCTGATGGATCCCTGTCAACTGCCTTATTTATTACGACTGCCTTGGAGACCCTCCAAACTGTAAGCACACGACCCAGCCGTAGAGTGTCGTTTAGCAGAGTTGTAAGGAATGGGGTGATCTGTGGTATCACCTGTTTTAATACTTCCGAACGAATTACCTCTTGTCCAAGTGCTATTTTGTTTTTGAGCTCTGAGATCGCTATCGCCACTTCTTGCGCAAAAGAACAGGTGACTGCGGCAGTATTGTATGGTGTGTTCAGTTCTTCTCGCAGTGTCACTTGTTGGTGTGTGTCAGTGTTGGCGATGTCATCAGGTAGGAGCTTGTGCAGCACGAATTGTGCTATTTGCCTCCATGCATTTGTAATCGCGCCGTCATCAAGTCTTAGCGTTCCCAGAACTAGTGGGCTCTTTATTTTTTCAGTAGTTATTTTGTATGGTTCCCCGAATTGTTTGTATTTGCAATGCCACATGTCTGTCGCAGTGTTGTTTACTGTTTTAAACAGTTCGTTTTTGAACTGGTCTTTTACGAGGCTATATGCTTTCAGTCTTCTTTGTCTGTCTATGTCTGCTGGTTGGTTGGTTGTTTGGGGAAGAGACCAAACTGCGAGGTCATCGGTCTCATCGGATTAGGGAAGGATGGGGAAGGAAGTCGGCCGTGCCGGCATTTGCCTGGAGCGACTTAGGGAAATCACGGAAAACCTAAATCAGGATGGCCAGAGGCGGGATTGAACCGTCGTCCTCCCGAATGCGAGTGCAGTATACTAACCACTGCGCCACTTCGCTCTGTATCTATGTCTGCTATTGACCCTTGATTTAGTCGTCTCGCTCTTCGAGTTTCTTGTTTTAGTCCGTCAGTATGTTTCTTAGTGGTACTTGTGTGCGTTTTGTGTTCTGTATTTTTGGCATAGATGTATTTTGTGCTTTTGTGATGAGATCGGTAAGCATGTGTGCCTTGAAGTCAATGCTTCCGTCGATGGTTTCAAGGTTTTCGGCTTGTTCTATTCCTCTTACTCTCTCCTTGTCAGCTTTATGGATTAGTAACTGTTGGGTGTGTACTGAGTTAGTTGTGTTGTTTTGTCTTGCTAGTCTGAAAGTGATCGCCTTGCGCTCACTGACAGTAATGTGGTCTTGTACTTTCCTGTCCGTTATGCGTTCTCTGGCAGCGTTATTTACGAGTGTGTGTGTGTGTATATTACTGCTCGATCCGTCATGACCACTGTGTGTCGGTTTTTACCTTCTACGTTGAATACTGTTCCTGTATGACGTTTATAATGCGTCCTCTGTCGTCTGTCGTCTTGGAATTCCACAGGGTCGACCTGGCGTTTATGTCCGAGCGTATGAGAACCTTCTGCCCTCGTGCGTATTCGGCTTTTAGCCTTATATAATTTGCATAGGGCTCTATGGAATGTCTGCATTTGGAATACAGTGAAGCAATTATCCATATATCTCCTTGGTATGAAAGCTCAAGGGTTACCAAGTGTTAATTACATAATTCGGTTATTTTAACAATATTTATATGTTTATTTAATACGGAAACTGCTGCCTTGCTGTTCTGACTACTGGTTATGGTTATCAGACTTGTCGGGTAGCATGTCAGTTTGCCTTGCTTGGTGTATGGCTCTTGTAGACACAGTATGTCTATGTTTAGGTCTTTAATTGGGGAGTTCATCATTAACTTGCTTGCTCCTCATTGCATTCAGTTGAAGAATGTTGATTAGTGATGCTATGGGCGTTTAACGTGTACGTGGCATTTGCTATCAGTTTGCGCATAGTCGAGTTACGTCAGTCCGTGTGCCCTGACATGGTCGGCATAAATCTTATCCATGTTAAATGGTTTTTCCTCTTCGTATACATACTTGTATCATTAAGTCTAACAACTGGTCGGAGTCGGTTGGTATGCTTTCCGTCTTACGGGTGACTGTCGGCTTGTTCCGTAGTTGGGAAAAGAGATGGAGTCACTCTTTGGATGCAACTGCCTAAGCAGCATTTTTTGAGCTGCCTGTAATATTTCCTTTCTTTCCAATCTACTTAGCTTAATATTAATTTCTAAGTCACTATAATTAAAGATATTGTTGGCTGCGATGGGCGCTGCTTTTGTGGTAGATGCCATCGGACTGGTGCTGGGTGAGAGCATCTCTGGGACAGACGTGGTTGTTTTCGCAATGGCGCCATTAGTGGTGGGTGCGTTGGCGCTCGTGTTGGCACACTGGGACATAGCTCTGGCGTTTGGTGGTGTGCTGAGGTCTTCATTTTGTGGCGTGTGCCGTGTATCTTGGTGTTGCACTACCCTCACTACGTGACACGCGTAAGTCACCTTTTTTGTCACACGAAAAGTTCTAAAAATGCTTTGTGCCCTCTGTAGTAGACTCTTTTTGTGTGGGTTTACTGGTGTTACGATACCAGTTGATACACTTGGAGTAGGTTTCTTCTGATTCGGTTTGTTTGAGAATTGAACGTTGGGGGGGTTATTGCTTTGCTCTGTTTTGGCGTTGTTGGATTGTGCAATGGCGGCAGACTGTCCTACTGGGGGAGTACCGGTTACTGTTGCGGTGGTCCCATCTGATGGTGTGTTTTGATTATGTATGTTACAGGCATAAGTTGGACACATGTATTCATCATAAGTTTCTTTTTCATCGTCACTATCTTCGTTTTCATAATGTATTATCATTTGTGTATTAGCAGTCTACGGTTGTGATTTTAGGGTCAGTAGGACTTAATGCGTGGATGTTTTGATGTCTATGTCTCCCTTTTCTACCGTCTCTTTCTGGCCATTTTTGTTGTTATTGCATTCTGTAACATGTGGTTTGCTCACAGGAATTGATGGTATTGTTCCCGCATTCAGTAGTCCGTCTGATACAAAAGCCACAGGCCTTATGTAGCGCTCACACCTGCTTGTATCGTATTTACTTCCCTTCTCACTTGATATTTATAGTTGTGTTTGGTTTTCGATACTTATGTGTTTTGTGTGTTGGCTCGCGTTGGGACTAGTGTTTGGATTGTCTGTTCTCAAGGCTGTTCTTGATACGGTGGTGTGGTTTTCACCGGTATCAGAGTGTTCTGAATCATTTATTAACTAGTCCTCTAGCTGCTCTATTCTTTGGATTAACGAGGTTTGAAAATTAATCCACGAGAACATCTATTTCTTTATTAGTTTTGGTACCTCGTTGTGTATCGATTTATTTAAGGTCATGTCGTCATTATACTCCATTGTGTTTGCGTAACTCTCCGCTGGCGCTGTTATACGTAATGGTGCGGGTATATGATCGTTATTGTATGCGCTGTCCGGCAGTAGGTCCAGCTGTCGGCCCCATGAGTTGGCACGCCGGATGTTTCTGCTCCTAGTGGACGCAGATTTGTGCTTCCTTGTAGTAGTGTCGTGTACATTATCATTCTCAATGTTGTTCACTGTGTATTGATTAATTACCATAATCAGTTCTGTCTATGAGCCTGTCTATTAACTGCCTGTGTGTCTGACACTCTCCTCCTTTTGACTTATTACATTTTCTTCTCCTGTTTCTACATGGAGTTCATGCTATAGGTCTCATGGCCCTACATTCGAACTTTTTGTGGCCGGCTTGACCACATTTGGCGCATATAGCTTCTTGGTTTCTACATGTTTTGGTGGAGTGACCATAGTTGCAGCACTTATAACTTTGACTCACAACGATGGAATATTTAACATTAACGGGGGACGTTGATGAAATTGACCAAAAATGTCAATTTTCGATTTATTTTTTATTTGTTAGTACAACTCATGGACAATAAGTTCCCAAAGTTTCAATGTTGAAATAGCATCCCAAGTGCCCGAAAATTAATTAAAACTGTGGCGTGGCCTCCCTGTCACGCCCACGTTTTGAAGCAGCACTTCAATACCAGCTCGGTGAACAACGATTGTGTGTATTAGTTTCAACCTAACGTGTGCGGGGTACATCTAGAAGGCCGTGATACATACTCTTTGGTTTTATAGATCATCTTTGACTCTGTTCCGTACCTTATAAACAATAACAAACTAATTGCATCGTTTATGACGAAGCAATTCTTTTTTTGCCTTGTGATACTAACGGAGATTTATACAAGTGTTCGATTCCTTCTTCATTCAGTTATGCAACGATCACAAAGAGTACGTAAGAAACTGGATAAACGTCGGGAGGATGAAGGTATTAGAAAGAATGGGCTTCAAGATAGGAAATTTTACTCAAGACATCTTTAGAAAAATAGATTTACAGCGCGTCTCTGCAGCTCAAAAGTCAGTTCAAGATCTGGTATGGGAAAGAAGACAGACAACAGGAAACCAGAAGAGAAGCCTTGAAGGGAAAGACTACCCAGAGTACAAATGTGGTGCCTTCTGAAGAAGTGACATAAGGAAAAATGTTAGGATGAACTTTAAACTGCGTTTCATGAAAAGTTTGTCTCTTAAAGTTGATGTACCTTTTCTCAGATTCTATGAATGCTAGAATTACGAAATTTTGTACACATATTTCTGTAAACCTAATAATCGTTGCCTCAAGAGCAAATTTTGAAATTCTGATTGCAATATGAGATATGGGGCAAAGCGCTTGGAATTTTGCATGAATTTAAAATTGTACTTATGGAATTATAATTTAAAAATTATGAAAATTCTCCTATTTGACCTATTCCTAAAACCTCATGAGGGAAGCTTACAACATATAAAGAGATGAAACAGAAATTCTTTTGTAGAAATCTCTTGAATGCTTCCTGAGGAAAAGGAACATACATTATTTTTTGAAAATAAAACTTCAAATTTCATTTAAAAATTTGAATATATGTAATCAAAGGATTTTATATGCAAATGTGTTACTTTTATGTAAAGCGTGGTACAAAATTTCATTGCCATATGTCCAAAATTGTGGATTTGGTGCATTTTTGAAATAGTGTGTGTTTTTCATCAACATCCCCCCTTTTAGTGAATCGAAGTCAATGTAGACTTTTTTTGGTGAGGTACCAATAAAGTTTTGCTGACACCTGAAGAACCTGATAGTTGTAGCCACGTCCTCTGGGACCTGTTTTGAAGCGAATTTCACGTCTTGCTCAAATTTTTCCCTAAGCGTTTCATTATTTCGGTTCTGCTCATAGAGATTCTCGACAAATTCGTTGTCAGTGATAGTGTCAGGGACTCTGTGGACCATGATTAGAGACTCTCATTTTCTGGGACCTTCACATACGATAGTGCCCAGTTCTTTCGTTTTTTCTACTTTTTTTTCTGCAGGCATCTTGAGTAGCAGTCTCTACGATAACTGTTGTTCGAATAGATTTGATATAGAAGTTCCTTTTTCTGGGATTTATCTTTTGCGTCAGTGTTTGCCTGACTGATTTTGCATCTTGATTGGCTGTTGATTTGATGAACAGTGTTGCGGCTTGTTTAGATTTAGCCACTTCGACACGCTTTGCCTCTTTTGTTTTGGGTGAAGATGTCAGTTTTGCTGCATATGCAAATGGCTAGGCTTGATTTGATGTTTTCTCGGTAACTTTTGTGTTAAATTCCCTAATTTGTTCTTGCAGCTCCCTGCAGTGAATGCTCAGTTCATTATTTTCAGTATCTAATTTCCCTAATTGTTCTTTCAGATATTCTGTTTGCATCTCTTTGACATCTCTCTAAGTAATAAATACAAGGAATTAATCACGTGCAAAACCGCCAATTAAAGAACTATTAAGAAGTTTTGTTACCGCAGGGCATTTACTATGAGGAGCCCGCCTCTGTCGCCAAGACTGAACGTGCTTTCTGCCTGCCACACTTCACAAATTCACGTAGCAAACTGGCCCTACAAGGTAGCTACAACATTCACAAGGCATTTTTAACTAAACATAGAATCGGATAAAGAATGCTGAATAATGGAAATATGAAAACGGAGAACTGGAGATTACGTATAAAACATGTACAACCGCAGGAATTTCAGAGCTCTGAATAAATATTTACGAAAATCGGGTAATACGAGGGTCGTTCATTAAATAATGCAATAAATTTTTTCCTCGGCCACTATCGGTTGAAAAAATGCAGAATTTGCTGTGGCACACCATGGACTATTGCCGCTTGAGGACCTTTAGTTCCATGAAGTTCCGATAGGTGGCGATGCTTTACGTAGCTTTCAAAATGGCGCCTGTACCGAAGGTGCGTTTCTAGCAGAGAGCTGTCATTGAGTTTCTTTTGATGAAAAACCAGATCATCGGAGATATTTATAGGCACTTGCAGAATTTTTAAGGAGATCTGGCAGTGAACAAACGCACTGCTCGTCGTTGGGCGAGGCGTCTGTCTTCATCACACCCCCTAGTTGATTTTCTCAAAGATATTTCTCTGCTGGATTCCTCGCTGTCTAACAGGAGAACATAAAAGCAACGAAAGATCATCTCTGTGGAGTTGTTAACGCGTGACACATTTTTGTCGAATGTCGTCACAGGCGATGAAACATGCGTTCATCACTTCGAACTGGAAACAAAACGGCAATCCGTGAAGTGGCGTTACACTACCTCTCCTCAGAAAAAAACGTTCAAAGCCGCACTCTCAGTCATTAAATTCCAGGCAAAGGACCTCGATACTCTGAGGGGGGTTATTGTGTTTGGAGTTCTGTCTCGTGGTGCAACCATCAACTGTGAAGTGTAGTGTGCTACCCTCAGGAGATTGAAAAAACGACTTATGCGATCTGTGACCGAGCGGTTCTAGGCGCGTCAGTCCGGAACCGCGCTGTTGCTACGGTCGCAGGTTCGAATCCTGCCTCGGGCATGGATGTGTGTGATGTCCTTAGGTTAGTTAGGTTTAGGTAGTTCTAAGTCTAGGGGACTGATGACCTCAGGTGTTAAGTCCCATAGTATTTAGAGCCATTTGAAGCGTTTGAACTTAAGCGTGTACGTCGCCACAGAAATGGAAACGAACATTTGCTTATCCATGACAACGCAAGGCCTCACACAAGGCTGCACACTCGAGAGGAGCTGACAAAGCCTCATTGCACTGTTCTTCTTCATCTATTCTACAACCCGGGTCTTATGCCTCCGACTTTCGAATGTTTGGCCCAATGAAGGATGTACTCCGCGGGAAGTAGTAAGTGCATGATACGGAGGCTATTCATAGAGCAGTAGAGAGGTACCATTTGGGCATATAGACCCTTCAAGTAAGGTGCTGTAATTCACACTGAACAGAGATTACGTTTAAAAATAGAATTTTGTAAGTTTTGTAGCCAAAAGAGTGGGGAATAATATGATGCACTGGAACCCCGAATAAAACCAACCTGCTTTCAGAAAATAATGTGTTGCATTACTTATTGAACGCCCCCTGTATATGATAATATACTTCCCTAAAAACCGGAGAAGTAAGAAGGAAGCTGCACCTTGGCTAACTGAGGAAGCAAAAGAGCTCATGAGGCTCAGAGAAACTGGGCATCGGGCATACAAATACGTCCCATGCCTGAAAATGATACTGCTTACAAGCAGAGGCGGAGCAGAGTCAGTCAAACAGTGGGAAATACAAAGCTCGGGTATGCCCATACATTAATCGACAGCAGAAAAAGACCAGCTGTCCTATCCTGCTGGGCTTGGTATAGTCGAAGCAAAAGCTGCAACTGATCTCATTGGCCCAGCCGAAGAATTGCACCGGTACTTCACATTAGCTACAAACGCAGTTGAACCACATAGACACAGAGACACACTGATCACTTTATGCTGATGAACGACTGTGACCATGAAAAATTCTATCTAAAGCATGTTACTTGCCGGACGGTCAGAAAAGCCATCGTGCGTATCAGAGCAGCATCCGCTGGACATGATTGTATCACACTCCAAAAGATGAAGCTTATTATTGGGCCACTATTGCCCACTATAACATATCAACTTCAACCACTTCTTAACTACATTTGTTTTCCCTGAGGCATGGAACCAGGAACTAGTTAAGTCACTGCCTAAAAAGGAAGTTGTCACAGCACTGTCCAAGGACTTACAATGTACGACCAGTTAACAAACTACCTAATTACAAAACAACCTATTAGATGAATAGCAATTAGGTTTTCGAAAACTTTGCAGCACAATATCTGCCTTAGTAACGGCAACAGATGACGTGAAGCTTGCCGTGGATGCACAAGAAGCAACCGTTATGTGCTTCTTAGATTTCAGCAAAATTTATGACGCTATGGACTCCGACATTTTACTTGTGAAACCTAGCAGCCTAAGTTTCTCGCCCAGTGCAGTGGAAGCATTTAACTCATACCTGATATCTGGCCACATTGCGTCATGTCCGGCATTATGAAGTTACAACGGAGGCAAGTAGTATTAGGTATTCCCCAGGTTTAGGTATTAGGACCTACAGTACATAAATGACGTGTCGACAGTTTTCTCCTACCACAAATACTGCATACAGGATGTTTCGAAATTATTCGTTCAAATTAATACAGGAGGTAGAGAACATCAAAACAAATATACCTTGATAAAGAACTTGTGGTCTCTGAAGTCAGCTTGTAATGTTAGGGAACACTTTGTTACTGGTGCTGACGTAAACTGTTTTGTCGGTGTCGTTGAGTGGAAATTCGTACTGGCACTCAATACTGGTCTGTGTATGGATGACTGGCTCCGAGGTCTGCTTGGAAACCTACCGATTCTTTCGCAAGTTTCACCGTATTGTGACAACAACTGTGAGTTCCCTGTAAACAACATCGATTCACTCGTAGTCATCACCGCCTTGTGTCAGCAACAGTGAACCTGGAGCTGTTTAGTCTGCTGAAATGGCACACATGCATTTGTTATACGGCTCTATGAATGGAAATGGACGAGTTTCAGTAAGAGATTTTCGACAGTGCTTTCTCAGTCGATGGGTTCTACAACACTCAGTCGATGGGTTCTGGCTTGAAGGGGGAAACCAGATGGCGCTATGGTTGCCCCGCTAAATGGCGCTGCATTAGATCAAACGGATATCCACTGCGTTTTTTAAAATTAGGAACACCCATATTTATTACAAATTCGTGTAGTACGTAAAGAAATGTGAATATTTTAGTTGGACCACTTTTTTCGTTTTGTGATAGGTGGCGCTGTAATAGTCACAAACATATGGCTCACAATTTTAGACGAACAGTTGGTAACAGGGAGGCTTTTTAAATTAAAATACAGAACGTAGGTACGTTTGAATATTTTATTTCGGTTGTTCCAATGTGATAGATGTGTCGGTTCTAGGCGCTCAGTCAGGAACCGCGCGACTGCTACTGTCGCAGGTTCGAATCCTGCCTAGGGCATGGATGTGTGTGATGTCCTTAGGTTAGTTAGGTTTAAGTAGTTCTAAGTTCTAGGGGACTGATGACCACAGATGTTAAGTCCCATAGTGCTCAGAGCCATTTGAACCATTTGATAGATGTGTTTGTAAACTTCTCATTTCTGAGAACGCATGCTGTTACAGCGTGATTGCCTATAAGTACCACATTAATGCAATAAATGCTCAAAATGATGTTCGTCAACCTCAATGCATTTGGCAATACGTGTAACGACATTCCTCTCAACAGCGAGTAGTTCGCCTTCCGTAATGTTCGCACATGCATTGACAATGTGCTGACGCATGTTGTCAGGCGTTGCGGTGGATCACGATAGCAAATATCCTTCAACTTTCTGTTATATCCTAGCCAGTAATGCCCACCGAGCCCGCTGCCAAAACGGTTGGCAGCATCAAAGTCCGGACGCCGTCCGCATAAGCAGCGCCAGCGATACAGGAAATCGCCCCAAGTCTGCGCGCGCCACCGCTGGCTTCTGGCTTCTTAAGCGCTGGAGTCGCGAGCGCTAGGACAGTTCTGGATTCGCCGCTCAGTTGTAGACTCGCCACCGAATTGTGTACCTGCTAGTCAGTTGTGTGTTCATCGCAGCAGAGTTGCTGTTTGTCGTCAGCCGACGCTGACCTAGCCGCTCCGACTCGAACTAGACAGTTTTCTGTAGACCATGTTCACCACTGTGTTCTGTATCGTCGTTAATAAAGATAAGTACCGACTTTCATTTAATCCGAGTGTTTGGGTTTTCATCTTTCTGTTCACTGTTCCAGCGGACCGGTCGGCCCGCTATTAAAAGTGTGGCGGTGACTTCGTAGGCCGTTTCTACAACGAAGTGTTGTCGCTACGAAGGCCGCCACAAAACTGGCGACGAGAACTTCCGAACTCGTGTGCAGGGCTGGTTTAACTTGTTTCTTGAGATAGAATTTTGGGGGCTGGTTTAATTTGTGTTCACTATGTCTGCCGAATTACAACAGTTGATCTTGTTACAGAGTCAGCAAATACAAAGTCTGGTGGAAGCAATCGCCAAACAAGCGGCTAATCCACCACCACACAAGGAACAAGCACAGGCAGCACCGCCTTTTCGTGCTTTTGAGGCATCACGAGAAGAATGGCAAGAATATTTCGCGCAGTTGCAGGCGCACATGTCAGTCTACAAAATCGCAGGTAATGAGCGGCAGCTTTATTTAATTTCCACTGCAGGCGTGGAAGTCTATAGACTACTTTGTAAGTTGTTCCCGGAATCCAAGCCAGAAGCTTTAGACTATGACGTTGTTGTTACCAAGCTTGCTGAGTATTTCGAGTCGCGAGTTCATGTGGCAGCGGCCAGATTCAAGTTCTTCAGATTAAAGAAACTGCCACATCAATCTAATAAACAGTGGTTAACAGATTTACGGGGCCTCACCCGTCAGTGCCGATTTAATTGTTTGTGTGGAGCTTCCTACAGTGATGTCATGTTACGTGACGCTATTACTCAAAACATTGCAGATTCTCGTATTCGTGCTGCTATCTTAAAGTTGCCGGACCCGTCATTAGAGACTGTGATGAACATTATTGAAGCCCAAGATACTTTTGACTATGCTGAGTGTGAGTTAGATCAGCCATGTATTTCTCAAATTGCCTGTGCTAAGCAAGTTATGTCACGCCCGCGGCCCCACCGGCAGAGTCAGACTGTAAACACCAGCCGGCCGCGTCATGTTAAACACATTCGTCAGCCGCGTGTGCAAAATGATAGACTTAAGTCTTGCCCTAAGTGTGTTCTTGCTCATCCTCGTGAACGTTGCCCGTTACGAAACGCGGTTTGTCACTTTTGTCAAAGGAAAGGACACATCCAGACTGTTTGTTTGCGTAAACGCAAGATCAATTCTAGTGCTGCCCAGCCCATGGATATTCATGTTCTTCAAAGCCAGCCCGCCCAGAAGGTCGCGTTTAAAGACTCTTCCACGGTTCGTGTGGGTAATAAACTTGTTCGCAATAAGCCACCCACCCGGCCCTCTGCTATGCGACCCAAGCGTAATTCAAACGCTGTAAAACGTAATGTACAGACTGCAAGTGAAGCGGGAGTTGTTCCACCCGCCCAACCCACGAGTTGTCGTAAGCAGCGAACACGCGCTAAACGCGCTGATTTTGTGTCTTCCGCCTCCGCTGCACCGATCCAGAGACAGTGTAATAAACTATTTGTGAAGCTACGCATCCAGGATAAGACCTTCAATTTTCAATTAGACACTGGTGCGTCTGTGACTCTCATAAATAGTGCTACGTATGCGGCTATCGGCCGCCCTAAACTTTCAGCGGCAAAACATTCTTTGGCTACTTATAGTGGCGAACACATTCCTGTGTTAGGTGTATGTAGCGTGCCAGCCACATTCCGGGGCAACACAAAAACAGTTTCCTTCACAGTGCTCCGCGCTACAGACAGTGTAAGCATTTTCGGATTAGACTGTTTTGACTTGTTTGGCCTGTCTATCCAAGACAATGTGTTGCAACTTAATTCTGTTGTTGTTCCTCAAGACAGCATAACCGATTTGTGTAAACGATACAGTGACATATTTAAAGACGAACTCGGTTGTGCTGCGAACTTTGCCGCTCATATTACGTTAAAAGATAATGCTCAGCCTCGATTTTTTCGTGCTCGTCCAGTGCCTCACGCCCTCCGGGCACCTGTAGAAGATGAACTTCGTCGTTGGCAAAACTACGGTGTTATTCAACCCGTTTCAGCGAGCCAGTGGGATTCTCCCTTAGTTATTATAAAGAAACCGTCTGGCAAGTTACGTTTGTGTGCTGATTTTAAGTCGACAGTTAATCCTCAGACTGTCATTGATTCTTTTCCTTTGCCTAGACCGGACGAGCTGATGGATAAGTTAGGGGAAGCTCGTTTCTTTTCCAAAATTGATCTCCGTGAAGCATATTAGCAATTGCTCCTCGACGAGCAATCACAACAGTATTTTGTCATAAACACGTCGTTGGGGTTGTTCCGTTTTCTGCGTTTGCCTTTTGGTTGTGCGTCAGCTCCAGCTGTTTTTCAGCGTTTTTTGTCACAACTTCTGGCTAATGTGCCATCGTGTTGCAACTATTTAGACGATATTGTTGTGTCCGGTCGGACGCCTGCTGAACATTTCCGTAATTTGGAGTGTTTGTTTACAGTGTTGTCTCAGGCAGGCCTACGTTGCAACATCGATAAATGTTCATTTTTCCTTACGGAGATGGAGTATCTGGGACATGTTATTAATGCTCAAGGCATTCATCCCTCCCAGTCACATTTAGTAGCTATTCGTGATTTGCCCGCCCCTCGCAATCTGCATGAATTGCAAGCATTTCTTGGCAAATTGACATATTATATTAGGTTTATACCTAATGCATCACAGATTGCTGCACCGTTGCATCGTCTCCGCCGTAAGAATGTTCCGTTTGTGTGGTCAGCTGATTGCCAATCAGCCTTTCAGCAGCTCAAAGAGGCTTTATTGAATGATCGTTGTCTGGTCCATTACGACCCTAACAAGCCTCTGGTGTTAGCTTGTGATGCTTCTTCTTTCGGCCTCGGTGCTGTGTTGTCTCACCGAGTCGGTAACACCGAACGTCCTATTGCGTTCGCATCTAAATTGCTAAACAAAGCTCAGTGTAATTATAGCCAATTGGACAAGGACGCATTGGCTATTGTGTTCGGTGTCACAAAATTCCATCACTACCTCTATGGTATACCATTCTATTTAGTAACAGATCACAAGCCCCTACTGTTTCATCCGTCTAAACCAGTTCCTCAGCGGACAGCTCAGAGACTACAACGTTGGGCTCTTTTGTTATCACAATACCAGTATGAGATACTGTATCGCCCTACAGCTCAGCATGCAAACGCTGACGCGCTTTCTAGATTGCCGATTGCTGCGGATGATGTCTTCGATTCCTCTGACGACTCTTGCCATCAGATTGACGCCGATGAGCATCAATCCCTCCGGGATTTTCCGATTGATTATCGTCAGGTGGCACGTGAGACAGCTACGGATCCTCATCTGAGTTTACTATTACGTTTTGTTCAACGTGGTTGGCCGTCCAAGGCAAAGGACATATCGGATCCTGTGGTTCGTCGCTATTATCCGCAACGTCATCTGTTGTCTGTTTCGCACGGAGTTTTGCTGTTACGCACCGAGAATGACCAGCTTCGTGTAGTGGTTCCCCAAGTGCTCCAATCCAAGGTCCTCGACTTGTTGCATCAAGGTCATTGGGGAGTGGTCCGCACCAAGCAGCTAGCCCGCCGTCATTGTACATGGATCGGCATTGATAAGCAGATTACGCAGATGTCTACAGATTGTTCGACGTGTGCCGAACACCAAGCTGCTCCGCCTCAACGCTATTTTGAGTGGGCACGCCCTGCCGGTCCCTGGCAGCGAGTACATATTGATTTCGCTGGTCCATATTGGAATTCTCGTTGGCTCATCGTGATAGATGCATTTAGTAATTTTCCGTTTGTTGTGCCCATGCAGTCTACAACGTCTGCACAAACTATACAGGCGTTGACTTCAATTTTTTGTATTGAGGGTCTTCCAGAAGTTTTAGTGTCTGACAATGGTCCACAATTTACCTCTGCTGAATTTGAAAGTTTTTGTTCTGCCAATGGCATTCGCCATGTTCTTACTCCGCCGTTCCACCCTCAATCGAATGGTGCAGCGGAACGTTTTGTACGCACATTCAAGGATCATATGGACCGCCTTCGTGCTACGCACTCTCGTCAGCAGGCCCTCATCACGTTCCTGTCGTCGTACCGGACCACGCCACGCGACGGCCCTTCGCCTGCGGAGCTTCTCCACGGCCGTCGTCATCGCACCCTACTACGGTTGTTGCACCCCCCGGATCGACCCGCCGCTTCTGAGCATCGCACGCGTTTTCAGCGCAACGACGCCGTTTTTTTCAGAGTTTATCACGGTCGCCGTCGTTGGGAACGTGGTACCGTGATAAGTGTCCAGGGTCGCGGTTTTTATACTGTTCAAGGTGCTACTGGGGTGCACAGGAGGCATCAGAACCAGTTGCGCCGCGCTGGCCGCCCGGATTCTGCCGCTCGTTCTTTGTCCACAGATTTGGTCCGCGACGGGTTCCAGCCGCGCCTTCCGACTTCGCTGCCGCCCCCAGGGCAGCAGCAGCAGCCGTCGCCGCTACCACGCCGACAGCCCATCCCGTTGATGTCTCCCGCGCAGCTTCATGCGGGAGCGCCCCGGGTGGTCGCTCCGGCGCCTGCGGTCCCTCTTCAGTCGCCACCGCCTTCGGAGCTGATGGACGTCGACCCCTCAGCCGGGTCGCCTTCCCAAGCGGTGGCTGTGCAGCCTGTACTGCAGCCGCTTTCCTTGGGCACCCCCAAGGAGTCTGACACCGCAGCGCCTTGTCCGGCGCCCACTCAGCAGCCGTCGACGCAGCGTCAGGAGACGCTGCCTCTCTTCGTGGGTCCCGACGCCCCGTCGCGTCCAGTACCAGAAGCTGCGCCCGTGGTCACAGGCGTGCACCCTGACCTCGGTTTTCAGTCGGTGTTTCCCGAGGCCCCGCGCAGCCAATGCTGGGGTGCGGACCGGGGACTGCCACCGACAACAGTCTCCGCCCCGGTCTCTTCTGCTACGTCTGCGGCCAGACCCCTCCCCCGCCGTCGACGCTCGCCACGTCATTATTCAACGACGGTGCGGCGATTTGGGGGGGAGGAGTGTTATATCCTAGCCAGTAATGCCAACCGAGCCCGCTGCCAAAACGGTTGGCAGCATCAAAGTCCGGACGCCGTCCGCATAAGCAGCGCCAGCGATACAGGAAATCGCCGCAAGTCTGCGCGCGCCACCGCTGGCTTCTGGCTTCTTAAGCGCTGGAGTCGCGAGCGCTAGGACAGTTCTGGATTCGCCGCTCAGTTGTAGACTCGCCACCGAATTGTGTACCTGCTAGTCAGTTGTGTGTTCATCGCAGCAGAGTTGTTGTTTGTCGTCAGCCGACGCTGACCTAGCCGCTCCGACTCGAACTAGACAGTTTTCTGTAGACCATGTTCACCACTGTGTTCTGTATCGTCGTTAATAAAGATAAGTACCGACTTTCATTTAATCCGAGTGTTTGGGTTTTCATCTTTCTGTTCACTGTTCCAGCGGACCGGTCGGCCCGCTATTAAAAGTGTGGCGGTGACTTCGTAGGCCGTTTCTACAACGAAGTGTTGTCGCTACGAAGGCCGCCACAAAACTTTCCCCACAGAAAGAAATTCGGAGACGTCAGATCTGGTGAACGTGCGGGCCATGGTATGGTGCTTCGACGACCAATCCACCTGTCATGAAATATGCTATCCAATACCGCTTCAACTGCACGCGAGGTATGTGCCGGACATCCATCATGTTGGAAATACATCGCCATGCTGTCATGCAGTGAAACATCTTGAAGTATCATTGGTAGAACATTACGTAGGAAATCAGCATACATTGCAACATTTACACTGCCATCGATAAAATGGGAGCCAATTATCCTTCCTCCCATAATGCCGCACCATACATTAACCCGCCAAGGTCACTGATGTTCCACTTGTCGCAGCTATGGTGCATTTTCCGTTGCCCAATAGATATTATGCCGGTTTACGTTACCGCTGTTGGTGAATGACGCTTCGGCGCTAAATAGAACGCGTGCAAAAAATCTGTCATCGTCCCCATATTTCTCTTGTGCCCAGTGGCAGAACTGTACACGACGTTCAAAGTCGTCGCCATGCAATTCCTGGTGTATAGAAATAAGGTTATAGGTGCAATCTCTGTTGATGAAGCATTCTCAACACCGACGTTTTGAGATTCCCGATTCTCGCGCAATTTGTCTGCTACTTATGTGCGGATTAGCCGCGACAGCAGCTAAAACACCTCCTTGGGCATCATCATTTGTTGCAGGTCGTGGTTGACGTTTCACATGTGGCTGAACACTTCCTGTTTCCTTAAATAACGTAACTATCCGGCGAACGGCCCGGACACTTGGATGATGTCGTCCAGAATTCCGAGCAGCATATATAACACACGCCCGTTGGGCATTTTGATCACAATAGCCATACATCAACACGATATCGACCTTTTCCGCAATTGGTAAAAGGTCCATTTTTAAGACGGGTAATGTATCACGAAGCAAATACCGCCCGCACTGGCGGAATGTTACGTGATACCACGTACTTCTACGTTTGTGACTATTACAGCGCCATCTGTCAAAAAGCGAAAAAAGTGGTCCAACTGAAACATTCATATTTCTTTACGTACTACACGAATATGTAATAAAAATGAGGGTTCCTACTTAAAAAACGCTGCTGATATCCGTTTGACATCTGGCAGTGCCGGCCGGATTGGTCGGGCGGTTTTAGGCGCTACAGTCTGGAACCGCGCGACCGTTACGTTCGAAGGTTAGAATCCTGCCTCGGGCATGGATGTGTGTGACGTCCTTAGGTTAGTTAGGTTTAAGTAGTTCTAAGTTCTAGGGGACTGATGACCTTAGCAGTTAAGTCCCATAGTGCTCAGAGCCATTTGAGCCATTTTTGAGCCACATCTGGCAGCGCCATCTAGCGGGCCAACCATAGCGCCATCTGGTTTCCCCCTTCAAGCTAGACGAATTTCGTTCTTTGTAGTTTTTTCGTTTGATGCTTATTTTGTGAGATATTTGGCCCGGTTACTATCAATGGACCACCCTGGATAACTGAGTTGCCTCGATGGGAAATGAATCCTCAACCCTTCAGGGTAGACGCACAATAATGTTCGACCTCCTGCAGGAATCTCAAAGTAACGAGCATGGAGGACACAGAAAGGGACAAGGCAATGGTGGCGGTGGGTGGGAATGTGGGTCGACAGAGTCGCGAGCCGAGATAATCCGCGCAATGACGACAGATATTGTGTCCGGATGGCGCAGTGGTTAACGAAACCGCTTAGTAATCGAGAGATTCCGGTTACGAATCCCTGTCCAGCACGCATTTTCGCTTGTCGCCGCTAATTCTGCAGAAAGTCCCGATGTGGATGACATAAACAGTTTGTTTTCTTTCCTTTCCAATCTCCTCCCTCTCCCCACCCCGCCCCCTCCACCACATTCAATGTGCATTTCTTACATCGACTTGAGCACTGTGTGTAAAGAAAATGAAAACAAGTCTCTGGTCCAAGGAATGGTAAATGTTTCAAATGGCTCTAAGCAGTATGGGACTTAACGTCTTGAGGTCATCAGCCCCTAGACTTAGAACTACTTAAACCTAAGTAACCTAAGGGCATCACACACGTCCATGCCCGAGGCAGGATTTGAACCTGCGACCGTAGCAGCCACGTGGTTCCGGACTGAAGCTCCTAGAACCACTCGGCCACAGCGGCCGGCTAAGGAATGGTAAAAAACCTATTAAAATGTCGTAATACTACACACAGAATGTACTGACTCCATCAACTTCCTCAGAATGGATAGTCAAAATTTTAATAACTAGTTCGAATTAATTTTCCCTCATATTGAAGAGGAGACACAGTTACTCTAAAATTTGTTACATTTGTTCAATATAACTTTGAGATATCTGACAGTACTAATTCCTATTACCATTTCCACTTGATTTTCTAAAAATGTTAGCTTATTCAAGAGCACGAAAATTGGCCACATATAAATCGAGTGTGGAAGAACAGGAGTCTTTATCCCCTTATTTTGTTTCACTCTCGCTTAAACATCATGCTCGAATCCGCCCCCGGAAGCTGAGTGGTCAGCGCGACAGAATGTTAATCCTAAGGGCCCGGATTCGATTCCCAGCTGGGGTGGAGATTTTCTCCGCTTAGGGACTGGGTGTTGTGTTGTCCTAATCATCACCATTTCATCCCGATCGACGCGCAAGTCGCTGAAGTGGCGTCAAATCGAACGACTTGCACGCGGCGATCTGTCTACCCGACGGGGTGTCCTAGTCACACAGCTTCATCATTCATCATGCTCGAAATGTTAACTTTTCTCCTTTATCTCTTCACCTGTTACACGATTATGATGAAAACGCAACACGTCTACAGTTTTCGTAATATCCTGTCATTTATTATTCCTTTGTTTTTGGCGTCCACAATTGTGGAAACTCATATTTCAGCGGGATGAACGAATATATGTTCGCACAAAAGGCGCTGCGAAACAATAACAACGTGTGTACCGTCTGAAGTCTGACATGTAGTAGGCTTTTGTTTGACGAAGCAAGCGTGAACGAAAAAAATGGTTAAAATGGTTCTGAGCACTATGGGACTTAACATCTGTGGTCATCAGTCCCCTAGAACTTAGAACTACTTAAACCTAACTAACCTAAGGACATCACACACATCCATGCCCGAGGCAGGATTCGAACCTGCGACCGTAGCAGTCGCGCGGTCCCGGACAGCGCGCCTAGAACCGCTAGACCACCGCGGCCGGCCAAGCGTGAACGGTCAAACTTGTTTGTCACATACGCCATCAGGCAAAGTATCTCTTCAGCACATCAAACACATTGTTTGTTTGACAAAAACTTTCAAACAGAGCAGCTTACTTCCAAATAACTAGAGAAACGCACCAAATCGAATAAAGTGTTCGATAGTCTACAGGGTGAGGGGCTTTAAGGTGCATGAGAACGAAGAATCATTACTTGAAAATATAAGTTCATGGTGAACAAACAGATTTTCCTCTGATTAGATGAAGATCGTTCTTGGACTGAAGAAAAAAGAGCGGAGAATTGAACGGAACTGTATTACGATGTCCTCCTGTTAGACGTTCCGCTCTGCAGGAACACAGAGCGCGGTGACTCTGGAAGGAAGTTCGCCTGACTCGGTAGCCTGGCGTGTTTATGATGGCTGCGGGGCGTCGCCTGCCCTGTCACGCGACTCTGTCCCGAGACCAGAGGTGGCGTTCTGTCATGTCGAGGACTCGCTGCCGGAACACATTATTTCACGAGTCAGGTGCGTAGCGAGGCTACACGCCATCACAGACGTTCCCCACTTATAATTCTTCGGAACTCAAGATTCAGCCGGCCGCGGTGGTCTAGCGGTTCTGGCGCTGCAGTCCGGAACCGCGGGACTGCTACGGTCGCAGGTTCGAATCCTGCCTCGGGCATGGGTGTGTGTGAGGTCCTTAGGTTAGTTAGGTTTAAGTAGTTCTAAGTTCTAGGGGACTTATGACCTAAGATGTTGAGTCCCATAGTGCTCAGAGCCATTTTTGCCAAGATTCAGGCACATCCAGCTAGTTTACATTAATGAAGGCGTTATTTTGCGAAGCTCATCCTTCATCATTTTTAACGTTAACAACTGTTTTCTTTGCTGCTACATACCACTTCAAGCAGATTAGTTCCTTACAGTCGCAACTACTTCACTGCCCTTCACAGTACTGTAGTTAATATTGTAAACCTGTTGCACAGAGCCCACAGGGCGATAACTAACAGACCTACATGTGCACCTGTGGTTTGGATTGGATCAGGTCATGTTTTAATCTGATGCAGAGTCTATAGAGCGATAACTGACAGACCTACATATGCACCTGTGGTTTGGATGGGATCAAGTTATGTTTTAATCTGATGCAAGCATAGTGCTCTTATGTTGTTACACTTTATTTTCATTACTTATTATTATATTCTATTCTATTACATTATATTCTCATTACTTATTATTATTCCACTTGTAGCCTGTTAGCTCGCGACATGCAGCCAGTTAACTGAGCGCTTGCACACACACACACACACACACACACACACACACACACACACACACACACACACACAGAGAGAGAGAGAGAGAGAGAGAGAGAGAGAGAGATGTCTTTCCTAAGATGGACAAACTACTGGGTGATCAAAAAGTCAGTATAAATTTGAAAAATGAATAAATCACGGAATAATGTAGATAGAGAGGTACAAATTGACACACATGCTTGGAATGAAATGGGGTTTTATTATAACAAAAAAAAAAAAAAATACAAACGTTCAAAAAATGTCCGACAGATTGCGCTTCATCAAATCAGACTAGCAATAATTAGCATAACAAAGTAAGACAAAGCAAACATGATGTTGTTTACAGGAAATGCTCAATATGTCCACCATCATTCCCCAGCAATAGCTGTAGTCGAGGAGTATTGTTGTGAACAGCACTGTAAAGCATGTCCGGAGTTTGGTGAGGCATTGGCGTCGGATGTTGTCTTTCAGCATCCCTAGAGATGTCCGTCGATCACGATACACTTGCTACTTCAGGTAACCCCAAAGCCAATAATCGCACGGACTGAGGTCTGGGGACCTGGGAGGCCAAGCATGACGAAAGTGGCGGCTGAGCACTCGATCATCACCAAAAGACGCACGCAAGAGATCTTTCACGCGTCTAGCAATACTTTGTTTTTTTGTTTTTTTTTGTTCTAATAAAACCCCATGTCATTTAAAGGATGTGTGTCAATTTTTACCTCTCTATCTACATTATTCCGTGGTTTATTAAGTTTTCAAATTGATACTGACTTTTTGATCACCCGGTACATTAATTTGGGGCTAATTCGCCCACTGGGTGCATATAATTGTACTATCAAACTATTTCGCTCCTAGTAAAAAACACGGATGACTGATGAGCAGCATTTGTTTGGCGATGAATCCAGCTAGACATTGCAAATGGTTCAAATGGCTCTGAGCACTATAGGACTTAACATCAGAGGTCATCAGTCCCCTAGACTTAGAACTACTTAAACCTAACTAACCTAAGGACATCATACACATCCATTCCCGAGGCAGGATTCTAACCTGCGACCGTAGCGATTTCGCGGCTCCAGACTGAAGCGCCTAGAACCGCTCGGCCACAACGGCCGGCCTAGACATTGCAAAAACGATAGTGCACATCTAACGAAGCTGCTGTACGAAATCTTTACAATGCAATTAAAGCGCTTGTGAATTAGTATTACGTTCGTCCCTCTTGTCATTTGTGATCTACATAAAAGTAATTATATTTTTTTGAGTACAGTCATTACTTACATCACACTGACGTGACAAAAGTCGTGGGATACCACCTAAGTCGTATCGGACCTCCTATTTTCCGGTGTAGTGAAGCAACTCTACGTGCCGTCGACTCAACAAGTTGTTGGGAAGACCCTGAAGAAACATTGAACCATGCTGCCTCTGCAGCCAACCATAATTGTGAAAGTGTTGCCGGTGCATGATGTTTTGCAGGAACTAACAGCTCGATTATGTTCCACAAATGTTCGGTTGGTGACCAAATCTTTCACTCGAGTTGTCCAGAATGTTCTTCAGACCAATCGCAGTCTATTGTCGAGTGGTGACGTGGTGCATTGTTGTCTATAAATTTTCCATTGTTGTTTGGGAACATTAAGTCCACGAATGGCTGCAGATGGTCTACAAGTAGCCGATCATCACCATTTACAGTCAATAATCAGTTCTGCGGACCAGAGGACCAGCCCATTCTATGTTAAAACCGCCAACACCATTACCAGGCCACCACCAGCTTGCAAGGTGCCTTGTTGACCATTGGGTAGCTTCGTGGGGACTGCTCTAGACCTGAACCCTACCATCAGCTCTTACTAATTGAAATCGGGACTCAGCTGGCCAGGTCACGGTTTTTCAGTTGTCTAGGGGCCAACCGATATGCTCGAGAGCCCAGGAGAGGAGCTGCAGGCATGTCGTTCTGTTAGCAAAGCCACTCGCATGGGTCGTCTGCTGCTCATTAACGCCAAATATGTCCTAAGGAATACGATCGTAGTACATTCATTAGCATCGACAATATCTTCGAAAACGCCTCTGCTCTCGGTGTTTAGTGCAGGACGTCGGCTACTGTGTTGTCCTAGTCCCACGCCCGGGTTCCCGGGTTCGATTCCCGGCGGGGTCAGGGATTTTCTTTGCCTCGTGATGGCTGGGTGTTGTGTGCTGTCCTTAGGTTAGTTAGGTTTAAGTAGTTCTAAGTTCTAGGGGACTTATGACCACAGCAGTTGAGTCCCATAGTGCTCAGAGCCATTTGTTGTCCTAGTGAGAGGTAATGCCTGAAATTTGGTTTTGTTGACACGTTCTTGTCACTGGATCTCGGAATATTGAATTCCCTAAAGATTTCTGAAATGGAATGTCCCATGTGTCTAGCTCCAAGTTCAGAAGCCTGTTAATTTCAGTCGTGTGGCAATAATTACGTCGGAAACCTTCTTACATGAATCACTTGACTACAAATGACAGTTCCGCCATTGCACTGCCTTTTCATACCTTGCGAACGAGACACTATCGCCATCTGTGTACGTTCTTATTGCTATCCCATGACTTTGGCACCTCAGTGTGAACCATGACTGTTATCTGACATTTCTAATATGTACACAAAACTTTATTTCTCCAAAAATACAATTATATATATACTTAAACACATATATCATAAAATAAGGGTATTAGTTTGCGAGGTGCCGGGGCTAGCAGTGTATTTAACACTAAATTCTAGAAGCTACATATGTAAATGATGCTCTAAGCCCCCCCTATTCTAACTCCGACCTTTGCTGTTGCACAAGGATTAAAAAATATACGCGAACTGACTGTAATCAACCCTGCAAGTGGAGTAGAAAAGAGTTTGGCACCTGCAATAATTTAATTTGATAAATAAGTTAAATAAAGGAAGGTTTCATAAACGTAGTGAGAAATGATGGGTTGCTCTACCGATTAACAGAATGAAAGTTCTGTCCAAAATAACAGTATGATTTATTAAGACTAAACACAAAATTATAAACAAAAACACATGAATTCTAATTTATAATACATCAAATTGGCTCAAATTGGAGACTCATACAAACACTGTAAAGGTGAAGTTGTCCCTATACTAGATCGTGAGGTTTAAGACGAAGTGGTATGTGGAGCCAATTCCTTGCCACTCAAATCTCAAGAGAGACACACAGCTAACCCAACAGTAATTGCTGCTACTCAAGACAGAACAAAGTTAGAAAAAGACGAACAGGCGCGCTCTGCTGAGCTCTGATTATCACCTAGGAAAATCCCTATCTGCCGGTGCTGCGGACATACATTACCAAACTGTCTTCTTAACTGCCAGAACACGATCTGGCGTACAGGAAGCGATGGCTGGTTGCTTCGACGTCCTCGACCGAAAGGCGAGAGCAGACTCCTTAGCGCACCTGTACAGGCCGAACACACAACATTCCCGCCCCCACGACAGTGACCGTGGTTAAACGTTCCAATCAGCAACTCGAAAACCGGCGGAAATTCCACTCCATTGCCGGAGCACTACCATTCCACCAATGGAGATTCTTGGCACCAATTTCTGTGCTGATTTTGCTACGTCACGGAGCTATGCCCTGAGCAAGCCAATCACAGTTACTATTTTGCAGAAAGCGCGGAAATTTTCCCGCCACAACTGCCTGGGTACACAAGTCATTCCCACGCCTCGCTGGTAGCCCGCCAGAAAGTGTTTTCGCTAAGATTCTGCGAAGTAACGGAACCTCTAGCCCAGCCGCTACTTCAAACCCCTCCGGGCGTGTCTTTTGACAATGTCGGCGTCTGCAAAGCCTTCACTCGACATCCTCACACCCGTCGGCTTAACCCTCTCCAGTTCAACAGAGCCCGCCTGTCACCGGACCACCCGGGTGACGAGAGACGCTGCGTGGGAAGTCCGCGTGTGGAGGAATAGCAACTTTCCACCGCATGTAATTAGAGAGGAGAATCGTAAGATAGAAATATGAGAGGGGGCTCATGCCACCTCTCATTGCCCCTACGCCATTTTAGATTGTAATTGGTGAGCGGTTGGCTCACGTAGGAGCAAGGTAGTGAGTCAATCGCCCAAGAACAATCTTACAAACTGGCTCCACATGCCGCACTCTATAAAAGAATCACTGCAACCGAAAAATGCAGCTCATAGAGGGAGGATTATTTATGATGTAGCCAACTTCACCTTCTTAATATGGAACACTAACACTCACATCACACATCCATACGCAGGGAGCCCCTTCCAAGCACCGATTCACACAGACATTCACGCTCTAAATATGGCCCGGGCATCTGAGCCAAATATGGAGCAGTTTATTCTTTACAATCAGAGTTGGAGTGCTCCGCAATTAAATGCCCAAGATGTTACAACAATTTGTATCATTAAACTAACCTGAACTCACTCACACATGATACTATTTAAGTTAACAATCTCTTTGTGAGCTTTCAGAATCTAATTACAACCTCCGATTCATTCTGTCTCCCTGCAGCAAGAATAACCTTTACAAAATGTTCCCTGAACTGATGGTCCATTCACAATGACAGTGGTGGTATCTGCTCCAGTTTATGGGGACTTCAGGCACACTGTTTGCATACACACAACAATAAATACAAAATACAAAAAAAAATGGTGTGGAGAACAATACAGTAATTTGTAATAAGAATTACAGTGTAAAACACAACACATATAAAGCATAACATACATTACAAAAACAACATTAGAGAAAGAAATTTAAGAAAGAAAAGAAGAAAAAAAAAAAAACAAGGTTCATGTGGCATCAAGTTGTGCGTGCACATTGCACAATGTTCACGACTGTGCTGAGGATGAGGCACTAAATCACATTGTTAGAAATATTCGAAGCACTTCACAAATTACACCTTACTGACATCACATAGGGCTAAACGTCGGGTGTTGTTGCTACGTTGTTGCAACGGCAATAGGGTATGCTGGAGCATCTGCAGTACTCTGTTGAGATTGGACCAAGACCCACGCATATGATGACGGCAGTATGGTAGGAAGACACAGTGATAGGCTCTCCTCACGTCGATTAATTGTCTCTGAGGTCTACTTGTTGGGATACATCACTAGTCTAGGCCTCTTCTCTCGCTGGACAGTACTTTATGTTTCCCAATATTGCAGTTCGACGAGGGATGATGGCACGTGGAGTGACTCCACAAGTGTGTGAGGTCATCCATACAGGATCGAACTAGGAGCGACGATTGCTAAAACTGCTCTCTAATAGAGAGGAGAAGTTAGAAATGAGACCATACATTTGTTAGTGTGGCACGATACTGCTTTGTGTATGCAGGTCGGCCAATGCTAGTGAGTTGTAAAAACCCAAACAGGTTAGTATATAGCGTCACTTTCTGTCCTGAGGCACATGAGGCGCAGGTTCTGACACAATATGTGATCTTCTTCGTGTACTCACGACAACGTGGTCTGCCGCAGGGAATCCCTCCAAACGGCTGCCGCGTCCGGAGAGCTAGCAGGCTGTCGCGTGTGGGTCGCGTGTCAGTGTCAACGGCCAGCCCCATTTTCGCTTGTGGCCCGGCGAGGGCTGTCTGCCGCCTAATCCCTCAGGTGCTGTCAGCTTGTAGGACCGGATGCTCTCCCGCCCTTCACGTCAGGTAGCGCGCTGACGCTTTCTTCTTGCAGGTAGCCGATGACCTCCGGCTGGCCCCTGCATTGCCACGATCCCCGTCATCTGCACAATTCTTACAAAAATCTTATCCCTAACTTTTCCCCATGACCTTCTATGTTATAATAAATTTACATCACGATACATTGATGGTCTGTCATTTCAGACACTCTAATTTTAATTTTATAGTTATTTATCTGTAGCTATCAAAACAAAAATCATGGAAATAATTTATCTTGATATTTGTGTAGAGACCGATCTCACTATTGTACATGGTGTGTGACGCTATATTGGATGAAGAACTAAATGTGCGGGCCCGCACTAATATTACTATTAATTATATAGATCGAAAGTAGACATGCTCAAGAATTAACTACCATTTGCCAACGATCTACATTCTATGTCTTTTAATTCAATTATGTTGTTATGCAGGTCTAAGTTTTACTGTGCTATAAGGAACATGCAACTATGCTACTTTCGCTCGCCCGTCGTCCCTCCATCTCGGGTCTGTGGTTTGGTGACCTGAAAAATAGCATCTCAACAGGCGCGCGCCACACTTGTGGTAGAAAACCCCCACAATAATAATCTAGTTATTGTTAAATCCTACAGTTTAACTTATCCTAGTATATCGTACTTTCCCTTTTATTTATTTATTTATTTATTTTTTATACAATACTCTTACATAATTCCTGTTACGCTGAGATGTCTCGCTGCTCACCGCTATTGACGACAGTGATGTGCGCGCCGTACAAAATGGCCTCCGAGTTCTCACTACGCCTCACTGAAACTCCAGAGACTGGGTTAGCCATGGCTATACAAGACAATAAATTTATAGTTGCAACTTCCTTTTCTATGTTATGCAGTATTCGCGATCAAAGCACACCTTTCCAGAGGCAATGTAATATGACCAAGCCAGGACTGGTTCCTGTTGAGGATTCCGTCGCCCACCACACACCAGCTACACAGTATGTCACGAATTTCCAAGTATAATTCCTTGGTTATTCATCCGTGACAGTCACAAGCAGCACGCTAAATCCCCAACCAGCACATTGGCATGGTAGGCTTTATGCCCGCATTTCTATCGTCTAGGCCCTAGGGCACCATTGGAGTCAAACGCTCACAGGTTCACCCAGACTTGCAAGACAACGATGCTGGCGCATCACTGTAAAAAATATACTGCCCATATTCATCATCGAAATCACGCAATATACCACAATCTTGCAGTGCACTGACGCGTGCCTGCAAGCATTGGTATGAACGTCTCACGAACTGGTTGTGGCCGCTATGGAGCGTATCACGACTTCTCAGAACGCTTCTAAGAGCACGTTCTTGTATGCGCCCGTTTGTGCGACATCTCCCCATTATCCCTCAACATGGACACCAGATAGGAAAGGAGAAAAACATTGCTCATGGAAAGGTAGTGTCTCCTACTCCATCGACATTGGAGATCGCGAACATAAACAAAAAGAGGATAGCAGCAGTAAATTCTTATGCAAGACAACGCAGCGTGTTAATACTTTAGCAATCTTGATCTATTAATGTAACGATTATTGTTCCCCGAAGAAAGGTTCATATATTTGCCTATTCTACTACGTACACCACTTAAACTACTATTATTCCACGAACTTCTTTGTGTGAGAGATGTGGTGGAGTCCTATGGACTAGCGCCAATCCCTTGTCAGACTCCTCTTCCTTTGACGTGCATTAGGATTTGCAGGTCTAATTTCAATCTCCTGGTTCTCCTGTTGTCCTTGGTTTCGCTCTCTCCAGTTACGGTCACTTTGCCGTTCGTTATTCCTCCTGTCCCAGATTCCTTGTCTAGATTGAGCCTGTTCCCTGACGCTCTGGTTTCCGTGTCTCTGGTTTCCATAATCTTGAATTGCGTAACCTTGATTTCCGTAACCCTGGTTTCCTAACTGACGAGCGCGATTATGCGATCTGTTGTCGTCTGCCCTTGCTGGCCCGTGGTATTTGTTATTTTGCGCCTTCTTCCTGTCCTTTGCGTCTTGTTTATCGAAGACTACTTCGAGTTCGCGCAATAGACTCTTGAATGCTTCTATGTCAGATCCACACTTGCCGACAAGTGTCTGTTGATACCTAACAGGCAGTTTGGAAAAACAAAATTTGATGATTTCCCCCTTGCTATATGGACTATCTAAAAATTCATTCTTCTTGAGTAAATCATCAAAAAATTTGGTTGCGCTCCTTTGCCCGGACACTTCCACTTCAGGACAAAATATTATTTCCTCTTTAATCCTGTCTTGCGTTTCCTTTGACCAGTAGATCCCCAGGAACGCATCAACAAATTCCTGATATGTCTGACACGTCGCTGCCACACCCCGCATCTTTTCCGCGGCTTGGCCTTCGATGTGTCCACACATGAATTCTAATTTTGCCAGGGTTGGCCATGACGACGGTAATGAATTTGTAAACTGCATCACCCAGCTCTTGGGATGCATCGACCCTCCATTATCTCTGAACTTTTGGAATTTTAGTATCGACAGGAAGTGATTGTGATCAAAATCCTGTCCGATCCTCGCACTGGTGTTGTCACTCGTTTCCGATACTTGCACGTCTGCTGAGTGTCCTGATCTATCTTGCTGATAACTGTGATGTGCTACCTCTGTATCTCAGTGGAAGTGGCATTCAGCATTCACTCTTCTAAGTGGGCTGCAATTATTGGAGCTATTACTCGCTGTTTCTGCGTGTGCATTGTTCGTTCCGCACGCTGTCACTGGGCTAGAGCACGGCGGGCTTTTCCTCGGAGACACAATCCTGTGTACTCCATCATTGGTATCCGAACGCGCAGTGCTCGTGTGCCCGTTTCGCTCTAGTTTTGCTATCCGACTCTCTACTTCTTTCATTCGTTTCGTGATGTTCGTAACCGCAATATTACCTTGAGTCTTTAAGGCCGCTAGGGATTTTGAGTGGACTTGTGTCGCACGTCGCAAGCGCCCTGCGAGTTGAGAAGTTACTCTTGCGATTTTCATTGCCCCTGTTGCTGCAGTTTTGGCTAGGCCTGCTACTTTTTGTGCTACCATTGACATTTGTTTTGCTTCTCCACATTCTTTCTTTATTGTTAATAATTCCCCACGAATTTCCCCTATATGCGAAATTATTGCCTCCGTGTCCTTCTTACGCTGTTCGTCAGCTTCTTCTTTCTCCTTCTTACGCTGTTCGTCAGCTTCTTCTTTCATTGATCGTAGGAAGCTCAGTATTGGGTTAATGTCATCATTTTGATCCTCGTCACACATGGGTGATGTAACTCTGGACACCTGGGCGCTAGAGCTCTGACGTGGCCGAGCTGGCCCCTGTCTGCTCTCGTTCGTTTGATTATAAACCTCTACTACCGTCTCGACCTGTGTGCCTGTTTCATCCTCTACCTCACTATCATAATCACGGCGGCGACGTTGCTCTAAGATCGCGTCCAAATCACCATCCTCATCCATGACCCTGTCGTCCTGTCCTGCTAAAAATGTGCCCATCTCATCTCCGAACCTATCCCCGTCAGTAAACTGCCCCTTATCCATTATGCAATTCTCTTTTGGTTTAACTTCGCTCGATAATAGTCGTGCCTTACTTCTCGTGATCATTCATGAAAAACAATTTTATCTAAGATGCACAATAAAAATAATCTACTCCATATATTCTTCGACATAGACACAAAATTTCAACAACGCCGTTCCAACGCTGTAACTACATGCACAGAAACTGCACACAAACCCGACAAAGGGTGAAGTGGTACGGACACCACATCAAAGAAACATATAAAACAATGAACAAACAAACAAATATATACGCTGAAAACAAAAACAGTAAACATGCGCCGCTACTTAAAAACTAATCGCGGAACTACAAGAAAAACAAGTTGGGTATTACTCATTAAAAAAAAAAAATAGAGAAAGACAATTGAATGTTCCTACTAAGAATCCTGTTGGCTTATCAGTGATTCACAGGAAAGATCCGAGGCTAGGGTCGCCATATTATGCGAGGTGCCGGGGCTAGCAGTGTATTTAACACCAAATTCTAGAAGCTACATATGTAAATGATGCTCTAAGCCCCCCCTATTCTAACTCCGACCTTTGCTGTTGCACAAGGATTAAAAAATATACGCGAACTGACTGTAATCAACCCTGCAAGTGGAGTAGAAAAGAGTTTGGCACCTGCAATAATTTAATTTGATAAATAAGTTAAATAAAGGAAGGTTTCATAAACGTAGTGAGAAATGATGGGTTGCTCTACCGATTAACAGAATGAAAGTTCTGTCCAAAATAACAGTATGATTTATTAAGACTAAACACAAAATTATAAACAAAAACACATGAATTCTAATTTATAATACATCAAATTGGCTCAAATTGGAGACTCATACAAACACTGTAAAGGTGAAGTTGTCCCTATACTAGATCGTGAGGTTTAAGACGAAGTGGTATGTGGAGCCAATTCCTTGCCACTCAAATCTCAAGAGAGACACACAGCTAACCCAACAGTAATTGCTGCTACTCAAGACAGAACAAAGTTAGAAAAAGACGAACAGGCGCGCTCTGCTGAGCTCTGATTATCACCTAGGAAAATCCCTATCTGCCGGTGCTGCGGACATACATTACCAAACTGTCTTCTTAACTGCCAGAACACGATCTGGCGTACAGGAAGCGATGGCTGGTTGCTTCGACGTCCTCGACCGAAAGGCGAGAGCAGACTCCTTAGCGCACCTGTACAGGCCGAACACACAACATTCCCGCCCCCACGACAGTGACCGTGGTTAAACGTTCCAATCAGCAACTCGAAAACCGGCGGAAATTCCACTCCATTGCCGGAGCACTACCATTCCACCAATGGAGATTCTTGGCACCAATTTCTGTGCTGATTTTGCTACGTCACGGAGCTATGCCCTGAGCGAGCCAATCACAGTTACTATTTTGCAGAAAGCGCGGGAATTTTCCCGCCACAACTGCCTGGGTACACAAGTCTTTCCCACGCCTCGCTGGTAGCCCGCCAGAAAGTGTTTTCGCTAAGATTCTGCGAAGTAACGGAACCTCTAGCCCAGCCGCTACTTCAAACCCCTCCGGGCGTGTCTTTTGACAATGTCGGCGTCTGCAAAGCCTTCACTCGACATCCTCACACCCGTCGGCTTAACCCTCTCCAGTTCAACAGAGCCCGCCTGTCACCGGACCACCCGGGTGACGAGAGACGCTGCGTGGGAAGTCCGCGTGTGGAGGAATAGCAACTTTCCACAGCATGTAATTAGAGAGGAGAATCGTAAGATAGAAATATGAGAGGGGGCTCATGCCACCTCTCAAGTTTACATTCGTCAGAGTATCCTACTTAGGATTTAATGACTATCTCGCAAACTCGAGGCATGCCGTCAATGACTTTTTGTAGGTGCTGCGACTCCATATGATTCCACACATCATTAAAGACATTCCAGACATGTCCTCGCTTGTTATGTGAACTTTGTAGATACGTTTGTCAACTTAATCGAAGATCATTTCAATAGGATTACAATCAGGTTCAAAAATGGTTCAAATGGCTCTGAGCACTATGGAACTTAACATCTGAGGTCATCAGTCGCCTAGACTGAGAACTATTTAAACCTAACTAACCAAAGGATATCACACACGTCCATGCCCAAGGGAGGATTCGAACCTAAGACCATAGCGGTCGCCTGGTTCCAGACTGAAGCGCCTAGAATCGCTCGACCACAGCAGCCGGCATTACAACTAGGGCTTTGGGACGGCCATACAGTACCTTCCAGTACCTTCTGTTTTTCTGTTGATGCACTGTACCTCTTACAGAACCCCGATCTATGTTTTGTGTCATTATCGTGTTGCAGTGTGAACCATTTCCCTATTAAGCGCTGTCCACATGGTATCGTATCATATCTATGTGGCGATAGCGCTTCTGGTCCATACATCTTTATATTTTCACAATGTTGTCAACTCTATCTCCTACAAAACATGCCCAAACCTTAATCGACAGCTCACGGCGTTCAACTGTAGGTAGAATGCACTGCTGAGCCACAATGTTTCCTTCAGATCTACTAACAAATATCCACCTTCTGGTACCAAACTTCTTGAATTTCGATTCATATGTAAATGGCACTTTCTTCCATTCTTCATGTGTCCACTTAACTATGTTGCCTAGCTTATTCGTGTCGCTTCTCCTTTTTTTTTTTTTTTTTACGAACTTCAGAAGAATTTTCCTCGTTGCCACGCATGCTTTTCAGCCAGCATCAGTCTACGTTTTACTGTTGAAAGAAGTAGTTTTTTTGTTCATTTCTGCTCGAATTGGTGTTGCTGTTTCGAACCTATTTCTCATTATATTAAATCTGATAAATCGTTCGCAATTTTTAGTTGTTTTGCGCGGTCGTCCTGGTCTTGGTAAATCCTTATTGCTGTGTGTCGTCTTCCAGCAGTGAAGTGCGTATTGCATTTTCCCTAAAGGCTCTCTCTCTCTCTCTCTCTCTCTCTCTCTCTCTCTCTCTCTCTCTCTCACACACACACACACACACAAAATAGTTCCGGAATTTGAGACATAGATGAATCTGCTTGTTTGAGTGCTGCAACTACAGTATGTTTGTCTGTGCGTATCTACACTCTTGGAACCATAATAACGATGTGCACACTGTCACCTGTCATTAAGGAACACAAGTACAATAACCATGTAGTACTTGTATGTATCATACCAGTGTTTTAACCCTTTCAGACCTGAAATTTTTTTTGGGGGGAAGAAAAATTTTTCTTTATGTGGTAATGCTCTTGGGTGATTTTTTAATGATTTTAGATGCAATATTTATACAAAAATATGTACCCGTTTTCAAAATATATTTTGTACACTTGGCTTCATTTTGTGGTCTAAAATAATTAGTTACGAAATATTCTCTATTGTGATAAACAGCAAAATGATCATTCAATAATTACCATGCAAGAAACAATAAAAATATTCAATTGTACAGTGGAATATAGCGAACCACACAAAAGGTTCCAGAATGAGATTTCCACTCTGCAGCGGAGTGTGCGCTGATATGAAACATCCCCCAGGCTGTGGCTAAGCCATGTCTCCGCAGTATCCTTTCTTTCAGGAGTGCTAGTTCTGCAAGGTTCGCAGGAGAGCTTCTGTAAAGTTTGGAAGGTAGGAGACGAGATACTGGTAGAAGTAAAGCTGTGAGGACCGGGCGTGAGTCGTGCTTCGGGAGCTCAGTTGGTGCCGGCAGGATAGCTCAGCGTTTTCGGTCTGAAGGTTCGCTCCCTCTGTTATAAAAAAACTGAGTTAATCGATCAACAACGAACTTAACGGATGTCTTACGACGTCCGCCCCGAGCAGATGCAACGAACAAAAATCGAACAAAACACGAGATTAACAAAAAAAAAAAAACTTGGTAGAGCACTTGCCGGCGAAAGGCGAAGGTCCCGAGTTCGAGTCCCGGTCGGGCACACAGTTTTAATCTGCCAGGAAGTTTCAAACAGAAGGTTGTTAATTTAAAAAAAAAATATGCAGGCCACATTTTACTATACGGTGAACAATGAATAATGTTCGAAGTTCTCTGAAGTTTTGATTTAAATACAAACACGGTTTATAGTTTCCTTTGATAATCCGAATCAACGTAACGACTTCGCTATAGCTTTAAAATAAGACAAACCAGAGCAGTGTACGACCTTAACTAACGAGTAATTCCGATAAAACTACTGAAACTGTTCACAGTTCAGTTGCGTGAATTCAAAGTTAAAGTTTCACTCTGGAAAACCAGCTAAAATTTCATGTCGAAAACGCTTACAGGCTCGCAAAATCGTTTGTGATTTGGCTTCCACCTCAACTCACTAAATAATCACCGAAGCTGTTACTGATTGTACGATGTAATTGTCCAAGATTGATTTGGGAGCATCGCAATTGAAGAGTGGACCGATGGAATTTTTAAATGTGAATTGCGTATCACGATCTAGCAGTCACTCTATGGTGACAAGGGAAACTCCCTATAGCAGACCCTCTCTGATATAGTGGTAAAATGAGCCGTTGGGTAACTCGTCAAAAACTAATCACAGATCAAACATGAAAACAGGAGGAAGGTGTTGAAAATGGTTGAAATGGCTCTGAGCACTATGGGACTTAACTTCTAAGGTCATCAGTCCTCTAGCACTTAGAACTACTTAAACCTAACTAACCTAAGGACATTACACACATCCATGCCCGAGGCAGGATTGGAAGAAGGTGTACTGAACTGTGTAGAAAAGATGCAAAACATAAATAGTGAACTTTCCACATTTAATATGTGCAATATCGAGCGATGTGATGGCTGTCGTGTCGCGGTTGTGTGGTCACCTTGTTAGGCTGCAATGGGGGGGAATCCAGTTTCAAATCTCCCTCGTGAAATGCTTTGTTTTTCTTCACAAAATACGAACTGTCTGTCCGGTCATTGACGAGTCTGTTCGCTGCATTCAAATTTGTGTGTGTGTGTGTGTGTGTGTGTGTGTCGTGGCGTAATGTCCGTTTGCAACAGACACGTGTAACGAAGGGACCTCCACACGAACGTAGGGTCTGTTGTTTCTACACAAGTACCAGATGTTATGCCTCTTACGTTTTGTTTTGGAGGTTTTGACTCTTGAATTCGTTCGTTGTAAAATAGTCCACACCCGTTCATTGTTGTTTTCATTTCTGTAAGAGGTCTATGCGGCACCTCGCCTGATCTCACTTTTCATGACATATTCTTGCGACGGTAATATATTCTTACCGTATGACTCGTACGATGTCATGAATCTGTTTTCAGTTTTTGATGGGATATCCAATGGGCCATTTTGCCACTAATACAGAGAGGGTGCGATGGGGAATTTCTCTAGTGAAAGCTTGCGAACTTCTTTTTCAAGTGACTGCAGATTCAGATCGTACAGCAAGCGAAAAACAGACAGAGAATTTGTAATATAATTCGCCTCGCCGGCATATTACGTACCTACCACAAATGGCTGAAAATGAAATTAACTACACATTGGTAGTTATCACAAATACGTGACTGGTATCTGAAGAAAGTATTCCACCATAATTTGATTGAGATTTAGCTTTGTATTTTACATATCATACAAAGTTATAGAGCAGGATGCTCACATGATGAATGCGAAATGGCAAAACACAAAAGCGAACAGCCAGGTATCTTATGGCTGCCCACGAAAAAATTGAAGGATGTATCTCCCTTTATTTCTGCAGATGACGCAAATATTAACATATCGTCTCTTTGGTCACCATCTCCACACAGAATTTCATATTAAAATGTTATTTTAGAAGGGGATATTAACGTTTCAGAGTTCTCACCTTCATCTCGTGTGAATTATTCTACTTCCGCTCTCTTGCTAACCCGCCGGAATATTCCTAGGTCCATATGACTATGTCACTGTAGGTTGTCTAAGTATTCGCCACCGACACGCTCGAAAATCATGGTTTTACGATTCATACGTACAAAATTTGTAAATGCTACAGAAAAGAGACGCAGCTGCCACTCATCGATACACAAGTGTTCAGTGCTACAGCTCTGGCAAACGACTGACTATGGCCACGATTTTTGCTGATTTCATTAGTTTTACTTGAATGAACTACTAACTGAATTCGGTTTCTGTATCACATGTAACAAATGGCTCTGAGCACTATGGGACTTAAAATCCTAGGTCATCATTCCCATAGAACTTAGAACTACTTAAACCTAACTAACCTAAGGACATCACACACATCCGGCCCGAGGCAGGATTCGAACCTGCGACCGTAGCAGTCTCGGGGTTCCGGACTGAAGCGCCCATAACTGCACGGCCACCGCGGCCGGCTCCACATGTAACAGTTACTGTCTTTGTAAGACAAGGATATAGTAATGGCATACCGACACCTTAACACCTTAAAATATGACCAAGTAATATCAATATTTCGATAACCTAACAATAGCACTTCCGGATAGGCAATGCTGCGGGTAACCTCAATAATCTGAACCGTCTCACCCGAAACTGGAAATCGACAACACCGCATTCGACAGACCGCCGAGAATAAGGAAAACATCCACACCCCGCTGAGCAGGGAATGACAGAACGTCAAAGAGCTATTAGACCGAGTGTCCGCGTACCGGCTAAAATGACCTTTCGTCTACGTCTACGTGATTACTCTGCTATTCACAATAAAGTGTCTGGCAAAAGGTTCAATGAACCGCCTTGAAGCTGTCACTCTACCTTTCCACTCTCGAACTGCGAGAGGTAAAACCGAGCACTTACATTTTTCTGTGCGAGCCCTGATATCTCTTATTTTATTGTGATGTTCATTTCTCCCTATGTAGGTTGGTGCCAACAGAATGTTATCGCAATCGAAGGAGAAAACTGATGATTCAAATATCATGAGAAGATCAAGTCGAAACGAAAAACGCCTTGGTTTCAATGACTGCCACTCCAATTCACGTATCACGTCTGTGGCACTATCTCCCCTATTTCGCGATAGTACAAAACGAACAGCCCTTCTTTGAACTTTTTCGATGTCATCCGTCAATCCCACCTGATGCGGATCCCACACCGCACAACAGTACTCCAGAATAGAGCGGAAAAGCGTGGTGTAAGGAGTCTCTTTAGTAGACGTGTTGCACCTTCTAAGTGTTCTGCCAATGAATTGCATTCACTAGTTTGCTCTACCCACAACACTATCTATGTGATCGTTCTAATTTAGGTTATTTGTAATTGTAATCCCTAAGTATTTAACTGAATTTACAGCCGTCAGATTTGTGTGACTTATCGTGAAACTTAAATTTAGCGGATTTCTTTTAGCACTCATGTGAATAACTTCACTCTTTTCTTTATTCAGGGTCAATTGCCACTTGTCGCACCATACAGTTATCTTATATAAATCATTTAGCAATTCGTTTAGGTCATCTGATGTCTTTTCAAGACGGTAAATGGCAGCATAATCTGAAAACAATCTAAGACGGCTACTCAGATTGTCTCCTGTATCGCTAATATAAAGAAGGAATAATAGAGGGCCTTTAACTATCGTTATCAGGAAAAAGAAAACTAACGTTCTACCGATCGGAGCGTGATATGTCAGATCCCTTAATCGGGCAGGTAGGTTAGAAAATTTTAAAAGGGAAACGGATAGGTTAAAGTTAGATTTAGTGGGAATTAGAGAAGTTCGGTGGCAGGAGGAACAAGACTTTTGGTCAGGCGAATACAGGGTTATAAATACAAAATCAAATAGGGGTAATGCAGGAGTGGGTTTAATAATGAATAAAAAAATAGGGGTGCGGGTAAGCTACTTACGAACAGCATAGTGAACGCATTATTGTGGCCAAGATAGACACGAATCCCACGGCTACTACTGTAGTACTAGTTTATATGCCAACTAGCTCTGCAGATGACGAAGAAATTGAAGAAATGTATGATGATATAAAAGAAATTATTCAGATAGTGAAGGGAGACGAAAATTTAATAGTCATGGGTGACTGGAATTTAGTAGCAGGAAAAGGGAGAGAAGGAAACATAGCAGGCGAATATGGATGGGGGGAAAGAAATGAAAGCGGAAGCCGTCAGGAAGAAATTTGCACAGACCATAATTTAATGATAGCTAACACTTGGTTCAAGAATCATAAAAGAAGGTTGTATACATGGAAGAAGCCTGGAGATACAGGCAGGTTTCAGATAGATTATATAATGGTAAGACAGAGATTTAGGAACTAGGTTTTAAATTGTAACACATTTCCAGGGGCAGATGAGGACTCTGACCACAATCTATTGGTTATTAACTGTGGATTAAAACTGAAGAAACTGCAAAAAGGTGGGAATTTAAGGAGATGGGACCTGGATAAACTGACTAAACCACAGGTTGTACAGAGTTTCAAGGAGAGCATAAGGGAACAATTGACAGGAATGGGGGAAAGAAATACAGTAGAATAAGAATGTGTAGCTTTGAGGGATGAAGTAGTGAAGGCAGCAGAGGATCAAGTAGGTAAAAAGATGAGGGCTAATAGAAAGCCTTGGATGACAGAAGATATACTGAATGTAATTGATGAAAGGAGAAAATATAAAAATACAGTCAATGAAGCATGCAAAAAGCAATACAAACGTCTCAAAAATGAGATCGACAGGAAGTGCAAAATAGCTAAGCAGGGATGGCTAGAGGACAAATGTAAGGATCTAGAGGCTTATATCGCTAGGGGTAAGATTGATACTGCCTACAGGAAAATTAAAGAGACCTTTGGAGAAAAGAGAACCATTTGCATGAATATCAAGAGCTTTGATGGAAACCCAGTTCTAAGCAAAGAAGGGAAAGGAGAAAGGTGGAAGGCGTATATACAGGGTCTATACAAAGGTGATGTTCTTGAGGACAATATTATGGAAATGGAAGAGGATGTAGATGAAGATGAAATGGGAGATATGATACTGCGTGAAGAGTTTGACAGAGCACTGAAAGACCTGAGTCGAAACTAGGCCCCCGGAGTAGACAACACTCCATTAGAACTACTGACGGCCTTGGGAGAGCCAGTCCTGACAAAACTCTACCATCTGGTGGGCAAGATGTATGAGACAGGCGAAATACTGTCAGACTTGAAGAAGAATATAATAATTCCAATCCCAAAGAAAGCAGGTGTTGACAGATGTAAAAATTACCGAACTATCAGTTTAGTAATTCACAGCTGCAAAATACTAAAGCGAATTCTTTACAGACGAATGGAAAAACTGATAGAAGCCAACCTCGGGGAAGATCAGTTTGGATTCCGTAGAAATGTTGGAACACGTGAGGCAATACTGACCCTACGACTTATCTTAGAAGAAAGATTAAGGAAAGGCAAACCTATGTTTCTGGCATTTGTAGACTTAGAGAGAGCTTTTGACAATGTTGATTGGAATACTCTCTTTCAAATTCTGAAGGTGGCAGGGTAAAATAAAGGGAGCGAAAGGCTATTTACAATTTGTACATAAACCAGATGGCAATTGTAAGAGTCGAGGGTCATGAAAGGGAAGCAGTGGTTGGGAAGGGAGTGAGACAGGGTTGTAGTCTCTCCCCGATGTTATTCAATCTGTATATTGAGCAAGCAGTGAAGGAAACAAAAGAAAAATTTGGAGTAGGTATTAAAATCCATGGACAACAAATAAAAACTTTGAGGTTCGCCGATGACATTGTAATTCTGTCAGAGACAGCAAAGGAGCAAAGGACTTGGAAGAGAAGTTAAATGGAAAGGATAGTGTCTTGAAAGGAGGATATAAGATGAACATCAACAAAAGCAAAACGAGGATAATGGAATGTAGTCGAATTAAGTCGGGCGATGCTGAGGGAATAAGATTAGGAAATGATACAAAGTAGTAAAGGAGTTTTGGTATTTGGGGAGCAAAAAACTGATGGTCGAAGTAGAGAGGATATAAAATGTAGACTGGCAATGGCAAGGAAAGCGTTTCTGAAGAAGAAAAATTTGTTAACATCGAGTATAGATTTAAGTGTCAGGAAGTCTTTTCTGAAAGTATTTGTATGGAGTGTTGCCATGTATGGAAGTGAAACATGGACGATAAATAGTTTAGATAGGAGGAGAATAGAAGCTTTCGAAATGTGGTGTTACAGAAGAATGCTGAAGATTAGATGGGTAGATCACATAACTAATGAGGATGTATAGAATATGATTGGGCAGAAGAGAAGTTTGTGGCACAACCTGACAAGAAGAAGGGATCGGTTGGTAGAACATGTTCTGAGGCATCAAGGGATCACCAATTTAGTATTGGAGGGCTGCGTGGCTGTTAAAAATCGTAGAGGGAGACCAAGAGATGAGTACACCAAAGCAGATTCAGAAGGATGTAGGTTGCAGTATGTACTGGGAGATGAAGAAGCTTGCACAGGGTAGAGTAACATGGAGAGCTGCATCAGAGCAGTCTCATGACTGAAGACCACAACAACAACAACACTTTCTTGGGGAACGCCGGATATTACTTCTGTTTCACTCGATGACTTCCGTCTGTTGCTACGAACTCTGACTTTTCTGACAAGAAATCATGAATCCAGCGGTACAACTGAGGCGATATTCCACAGTCACGCAGTTTGGTTATAAGATGCTTGTGAGGAACGGTGTCGAAAGCCTTCTGGAAATCTAAAAACATGGAAACTATTTGACATTCCCTGTCGATAGCACTCATTACTTCATGAGTATAAAGAGCTAGTCGTGTTTCACAAGAACTATGTTTTCTGAAACCGTGCTGACTATGTGTCAATAAATCGTTTTCTTACAGATAATTCATAATGATCGAACACAGTATATGTTCCAAAACCCTAATGCAAATCGGCGTTAGTGGTATGGGCCTGTAATTCAGCGGATTACTCCTACTTCCCTTTTTAGGTGTTGTTGTGACTTAGGCAATTTTCCAGTCTTTAGGTACGGAACCTTCTGTGAGCGTGCGGTTGTATATAATTTCTAAATACGGAGCTATTGTATCAGCATACTCTGAAAGAAACCTGACTGGTATAGAATCTGGACCTAGGGCCTTGCCTTTATTAAGTGATTTAAGCAGATTTGCTATACCGAGGATATCTACTTCTGTGTTTCTCATCTTGGCAGTTGTTCTTGATTTGAATTCAGGAATATTTACTTCGTCTTCTTTGGTCATGGAGTTTTGGTAAACTGTATTTAATAACTCTGTTTCAGTGGCACTGTCATCAGTGACTTCACCGTTGTTATCGCGCATCTTGCCACTGGTATTTATGTTTATTTATGACCAGTATCTCTTTGCGAGACAGAGTTTCGTTGTGGAAATTATTAAACGCATGTCACATTGAAGTACGCGCTACATTTCGAACTTCTGCAAAACTCTGCCAATCTTAGGAATTTTGCGTTCTTTAAAATTTGGAATGCTTTCCTCGTTGCTTCTGCATCGGCGATCTGACCCGTTTTGTGTACCATGGGGGATAAGTACCATCACTTATTAGTTTATGTGGTATATATCTCTCAGCTGCCGTCGATACTATTTCTTTGAAATCATTCCACATCTTTTCTACGCTTACGTGATCAGATCTGAAGGAGTGGAGACTGCGTCTTAAAAAGGTGTTCAGAGCACCTTAATCAGCTTTTTTAAATAGATATACTTTGCGTTTCTTTTTGATGGTTGTAGGTGTTACGGTATTCAGCCTAGCAGCAACTGCCTTGTGGTCGCTGGTCCCTGTATTCGTTACGATAGTCCCCATTTGTCAAGGATTATTTGTTGCTAAGTGGTCAAGTATGCTTTCGCAACCATTTACGCTTCGAGTGGGCTCGTGAACTAATTGTTCAAAATAATTTTTTGAGAAAGCATTTGAAACGTCCCCTTTTGAAAAATTATACAAGACTGTGCTTAAACTGACACACAATATTTTTAAAGCAACGCAATCTGACTTTCAATAATTCCTACAAATGAATGGCCCTGACTAACATTAACCTATACCTTTCACAAATCACTTACCTCACGAAAATCTTCGTTACTCGAACTACTGCAACACAGCGAGCGCCACTACTGCCAGCTAAATAAAAGATTCAAACTACCGAAGGCACTAACTACTGATAGGCATAGTTAGCAAATGAAAGATTTTAATAGAGAACAAACAATGTATTTACCTTAATAGTGTTGAAAAATCATAATATACATAGCAGTTCATGACATCCAGTCTCACAAATTTAAAAAATCCGCCATTTCTCTCCCCACATCCACCACTGCTGGCGGCTCACCTCCAACTGCGCAACACTACGCGCTGTTCACACCCAGCTGCCCAACACTCCAATGGCAGACAACAATGCAAACTAGCCACAGACTGCACACAGCACAGCCGGTGATTTTCCTACAGAGCGCTAAGTAACGTTGCCAATAAGAAAACATAAACAGCCTACTTACATAGCCCCCATGCACCCCACAAAAAATTTTACAAATTGTTTTGGGCAGTGGCCAATAATGATTTGAAGAAATTTTTCATAATTACAATAACAAAGATACCAAATGCACACACTTATTGATACAATGTTGGTCAAAAGCTAAAATTTTCTCACAGTCCATAAAGACAGTCCCGATCATTCATCACAGTGAAATTGCAGTGTTTTTTTTTTTTCTCAAAGTCTGAGCAGTAAAAGAGAATGCACACGGAAGTAGTGGATTTCCATGCAGTCTTGAAGAAGTAGTGTTGTCCATGACATCCAGTCTCACAAATTTCAAAACTCCGCCATTTCTCTCCCCACATCCACAACTGCTGGCGGCTCACCTCCAACTGCGCAACGCTACGCGCTGTTCACACCCAGCTGCCCAACACTACAATGGCAGACAACAATGCAAACTAGCCACAGACTGCACAAAGCACAGCCAGTGATTTTCCTACAGAGCGCTAAGTAACGTTGCCAATAAGAAAACATAAACAGCCTACTTACACATTCAGTACAATTTCGGATGAGGTTTTATGCTTCCTGCCGGCCATAAACGTATAACTTTTCCGGCATATCGAGGGTAGATTGCAGGCCGCGGTGGCGGAGCGGTTCTAGGCGCTTCAGTCCGGAACCGCGCGACTGCTACGGTCGCAGGTTCGAATCCTGCCTCGGGCATGGATGTATGTGATGTCCTTAGGTTAGTTAGGTTTAAGTAGTTCTAAGTCTAGGGGACTGATGACTCCAGATGTTAAGTCCCATAGTGCTCAGAGCCATATGAACCATTTTTGAGGGTTGATAGAAGTCACCACCGACTATAATTATATGATTGGCGTACCTATTTGAAATGAGACTGAAATTTTCTTTGAAATGTTCAGCAACTCTATCTTCTGAGTCGAGGGGTCGGTAAAATGATCCAATTAATAGTTTAGTCCGATTGTCAAGTATAACCTCTACCCATACTATTTTGCAGGAACTAACTACTTCAGTTTCACTACAAGGTTAACTACTTCTGACAGCAATAAATATTCCACCACAAACTGTATTTAATCTGTCCTTTCTGAACAGTGTTAGGTTGTTTGAAAAATTTTCTGTTTAACTTATTTCCGGCTTTAGACAGCTTTCCGTACCGTTGGTTAAGACGCCGTAAAAATTTGTCATGCTTCCTTCTTATTTCAGAGAGATATCACTACAAAGATACTGACTCTCTTTGGTCGATACTAATACAGAACGATCTGCGCATAGTTTTTGCAATGACTACTTTCTAAAATAAAATGATAACGGAGGTGTGCCGTCAGTATACGTCGCATGCCCGCGTCAATTTGAAGGGTGGTGGGAATGAAACTCCACCCATGCAATAGTTGCAGCACGACACTGCCAGAGGGAGTCATGCTACACCAGCAATGTGGCACGGCGTTGAGTACCACAGAGAGAAAAAAATTGTCCATCAGATGGCAGCGCAGAACGGTCAAGCAGAAACCACTGATGGAGACCCTCTGGTAGCCATAGGACCTAGGTGACAGTGTACCTGGGAGCATTTGATGCTTTTTGGCCACTAATTCACTCAAGTGACTGATTCTTAGACTCGCACGAAGGAATGCGCACTAGAGACCGTCGTAGGGAGTTTTCGTCATTTTCTACAGCTTTTGTTATTGTTCGACATGAGATTGTGGCAGTCATGGACTGTGCGGCTTTCCCGGCGGAGGTTCGAGTCCTCCCGCGGGCATGGGTGTGTGTGTTTGTCCTTAGGATAATTTAGATTAAGTGGTGTGTAAGCTTAGGGACTGATGACCTTAGCGGTTAAGTCCCATAAGATTTCACACACATTTGAACATGAATTGTGTTTTCCACAGCATACGTACATATTTCGCCTTCCAAACATTGAAGTGCTGTGTAATATATTAACTTATTCGAAATGAATTACGAATTTCTCAGGTACAGGATTTTATGGTGAGTGAAAACCTACAATTTTGTACAACTATTCATACAACGTATGGACAGTTAGGTCATACTTATACGGTCGTTCACCATCTTGTACGCTGAATGAGGTTTCTTACCATTAAACATTCGGTACTTGCAAGAGAAGTAAGTTTCTTTTATATCGTAACAATTTCACCTACACTGAAAATGGAAATTTGCATTAGTTTCTAATAGTTTCTACTCCGAAATGCCTCTAACTTGTAACTGGTTTTCGGTAATACTTCTTCTTAATTTGAGTTCTCTTACTGATTGTTAGTATGAAGTAAAGTAGTACTGTAACTTTTAAACACAGTATTCACAATATTTTCTCGACTGCAACACTTTTAAATTTCGATCAAATATATGTTTCTTGACACTTCATCATGCTGAACCTAGGAATATGTTTTCATATTTAGAAAAACCTTAATTTTCAAATGGCTCTGAGCACTATGGGACTTACCTTCTGAGGTCATCAGTCCCCTAGAACTTAGAACTACTTAAACCTAACTAACCTAACGACATCACACACATTCATGCCCGAGGCGGGATTCGAACCAGCCACCGTAGCGGTCGCGCGGTTCCAGACTGTAGCGCCTAGAACCGCTCGGCCACTCCGGCCTGCTAACCTCAATTTTCTTCAGTGATTTTTGTAATTTCATAAAAGACAGTATTTAATAAAAAGTGAATGCCATTGTTTAAAAACGGGAAAACAAAATATATTAAATTGTTACAGGCCTGGCTAGAAGTGTAAAGCTGAAAAGTGTACCAAGATCTCCCTTACTCAATGCAACTGTACTTCGCAATAAACAACATTCTTGCTGAAGGCAGAATACGGGTGACAGTTCGTACTGAAAGTTAATAGCAAGATGCATGAAATGCCAAGTAAATAGCCCTCTCCTTAAAAATGTATTCATCAGTGACATGGGAACGTAAAAGAACCATATTAACTTTAGTTAAAATTGTAAATATTTCGACTCGACCCATGATCATTGATGGAGCTACAAAATTTTTGTAGCAAAATCGTTTAATAGTCCACATCGCAGTTATATAACATTGAGCCATTACTAGTTTCCGCTGAACGTTCAGCCATCTTCATATCTGAAATGAGAACAGAAAGCTATGTTTAAGGGAGAAGAACTATGAAGAATTTATTAAAATTAATAAAAATATAACCGAGTCAAATAAATACCAAGTTTCACTTCGAGAGTAGCGTCTAATTGTAATATTAGACAAACATACTTTATCAGCATCACAATAGTAACCACAAAGAAGTAGTGCCCTGTGCCATAACAATGAAACATTAGGCAAGCAAAAGCTAAAAAGTAAATAAGAAGAACGTGCTGTTTGATGGAAGCGAGTACGGCACAACCTATGTGGCAGTCTGTGCTGCGCGCATACTGGAGTGTGACAGCTGCGGTAGAGTTGAGTTGTTTCTGTGTGCGCATCTGTTTTGCATGCAGCTCTCTCCATACTCCATAAAGTGTTGTAAGTCTGCTCATGGCTTGGCGGGATGGGAAACTCTACTAACATTGCTTCACTATAGCTGTTATTCAGCTATATACTTTCCTTATTTAATGTTGTTCAAAAAGTGTTCTGCTTTTGGTCTACTGATTTTTGTTCATTTTTAACTAGTTTTCAGTTTACTGGGCCATCTTCAGGAAACAACTGAGTAGCATCCGCAAGGGACACTAGTTCTTAGGTAAAAAAGATATAGTAAGTAAAGATTCAATCCACTTGCACTGAATAAAGTGCACCAAACAGTATTAAACACAGTAAATAACTATAAATACACCATCGTACAGTATTATAAGTTACATGATTATAATGCTATAGTTTGTGAGGTCGTGATATTGCCTGAGAACTGAGTACGAGTCACTTATTTTGTGCAACAGACATGTTTTAAATTGTACATAACAGTTTACGTAGTAGTCAGTATTAAGAACATCATGTAGAAACCTGTTCAAGGAACTTGATATTCTAACCGCTGCTTCTCAGTATATTTATCCCTTGATATTTGTTGCAAGTAATATATCTCTGTTTCCAACCAAAAGTACAATACACAGTACCAATACTAGGAACAAGAACAATCTACACGAAGACCTAAAATCACTCACATTGGTCCAAAAAGGGGTCTAATTTTCAGGAACACACGTTTTCAATAAATTGCCAGCAACCATTAATAATTAGGCTTCAGATAATGTACAGTTTAAACAGAGCTTGAAAGACTTTTTGATAGGCAGCTCCCTGTTAGATTTCAGTTTCGACAGAACTTTGTCGCAACAGTCAAGATTAGGTATTTTGTATATGATAAACTTATTAAAAGTGCATAACTATGTTTTAGTCTGGCAGTGTCTTAATTCCAGAAACATTAGCAATTCCAGTATGCTGTGGCGTTTTCACCTGTACTGACAATCTCTTAACAAGTCACAGGGTAGTGAGAATTATATTCAAATGTTTTAAATTTTTTATGTTATACTTTCTGACTCGTTCCACACCCACGAGAACTATCTCAGTTTTGGATCTATAGAACGAAAACTGAATCTAATCTAAGCACAATACATGATTAAAACACACAATACTGCAGTATACAAGTTATGTTGTTACACTATTTAAGTTTCTGAGGTAAACAAAGTAAGGAATATGAAATTCTATTGTGTTTTAGTTTTATGTAGCAGTATGTGTGAATATAGCCAACAAAGGAAGAAAACTGAGCCTGTTAGAAGCACCAGATATAAACAAACATTTATTTCAAAATCCAAGTCGGTTTTAAATGTTCGATTACAGGCAAGCACATCCGCACTTTTAAGCTTCACTTGATGCTGTTGACTAGCTACATACCTACAGACCATCACAATAATACATGTTGCTACTCAAAATTGAAACACAATAGAATTACATATTTCTTACTTTGCTTACCTCACAAACTACAACACTAAAACATTATAACTTGTAATAGGTACTGTAATATTGTGTGTTTTAAGCAAGTACTTTAATATTGTCCATTGAATAAGGTGTAATTTACAATGTATGACATGTTTGTTGCACAATGTAAGACACTTCACAACCAATGCCATAACCTCACAAACTATAGTATCATAAGCATATAACATGTAATGCGGTAATGTTGAGTATTTTAATTATTTATTTTGTTTAATAATGTACAGTGCGTAAAGAGTAATTTCCAATATTAAAAAATATATTTGGTGCTTTATATCAATTATAGAGCTCAGTCTGGCGGTTTCTTAACCAATGACACGACCTCAGAAACCTTAGCACTATAACCACATAACCTGCAACTCTGTAACATTATGTATTTGTAATTATTTAGTATGTTTAATATTGTCCATTGCTTGAAGTGTAATTTACAACTTAAAAAAAACCTATTCGGTCCACAGCTTTCTGTGGAAGTGGATTGTGTTTTTGCTTATAATGTTTGGTTATTTAAGAATTAGTGTCCCCTGTGGACGCTAGGTAGTTGTTTCCCGAAGATGATCCAATAAGCCGAAAACTAATTAGAAATAAATAAAAGTCAGTAGAAAAGTAACAGTTTACTTGTTATTGAACCTTAAATATGTAATTGTTCTGCCAGGAAGAGATGGAAGAGTTCATACGTAAGATATACTTTCCTTATGTGACCTACTATCCTAATGTCGCTAACCAGCCACTCTGCATGTGGAAGAATTAACAGATACAGAAATAAATAATATTACATGCAGTGTATTAACTGTAAGTCAGTTGATTACCTGGCGGGGTTGCAGGGAGCAGAGGAAGCAAACTCAGTTCACGCAATAACTGCAGTGAGGTGAGGAGCCACGTTAACCCGTGGTTCATGATTCTGAAAACGCCGAAGACACCCAAAGACATAAAAACTGCTTAAATGTTGTTGTGAATCGAAACTGAAATCATCTTATGTACTAACATGTTTAACATGTTTAATGCAGCAGTTATACATGATGGCCAGAAACAGCCTTCAAAGCTTGTGAGGGTGTTGCGGAGTTGTGTTCCGAAAAATAACTGTTACGAAAAAATTTCGATACGTTGCGCCGTTTCTGAGTAAATTAACATTGAAGATAGCTAATCAAGTGGCTGCGTGCGCAAATTCAAACGGTCCGCCTGGTACAACAGCCTTTGCCTCGGTTTCGATCTTTACTGCTGTCCTACACCCAATTTTCGTATCGCTCTGTTGCTGCAGTTAAGGAAACCTAACGAATAACCCGTTTGGCGACTCTGTTTCTGGTGGACGGCTTGCATTTCCGCGCGAAACGTCCATATTGACTATCTCCGATATTAATTAACTCCGAAATGGTCCAACGCATCGAATTTTTTAAATTATTTCTCAGCACAAGTTACCCTGCAACATCCTAACAAGCTTTCCAGAATTTTTCTGACCGTCCTGTGTACACTTACCACAAGGAAAGGAAACAGTACAAAATAGAGTGAAATACTAAACAGTAACTCAATGGCCAACAATCACTGGCTTGTATAGTACTGTCAGCTAGGTGACATTAACTACAACCCAAACACAAATGACTACTGGCAGAAGCATTTGGACTTCACTGACTTCTACCGACTCAGTTCTAGAAAGCTAATGGTCCAACTTACACTTAAAAGTTGCATAAATATCAAGGGCGAGTGTACAAAGGCACTCTATGTCTGGTTTTGGTTTTAGTTTTGGTCTGTGTATCGGTAATGAATTATTCATTACGTATGCAATGTTTATACGCTGTTTGTCAATGCATTACCTATTTTGTATATTAATTTATTGTGATATAGCATTTTGTTCAGATTTTGTAGCTTGTTTTATTTTCCTTATTTTTTTATGTCTGTTGTCATTGCATCTAGTTGTTTGTGTGGTTTGGTTTCTTTTATTTGTTTCCTTTTGTATGTAGATTACTGGTCCCTTATTTTTCTGTTAAATTTATCTGTTAGTGTTAATTTGTTTTCGTTTTCAATGATATCTTCTTTATTGCGACTAGCTCTTTATGGTAATAGAACATATGTAATAGGACCTTACTGAGCCTGTGTAACATATATTTGAGTGCAGCTTGTTTCTGATTCTGGGGATAATATGAGTTTGCTGCACTGTTGTAACTTAGGACTCCAGGGCTGTTGAATGTGGACACGGGTCGTCGTGACTGGAAGACGCCCGAACAAACTGCACGAGAGCTGGCCAGAGACCGCCTCATCTCGCAGACAGACGCGTCAACACAGAAGTGTGTCGAGGATCTCTTTACTGCTCGGCGAAGCTTTCCTAAGTGCCTGCGATTTGCATACGCCCGGAAAATGTCACAAGCACGGGCACAAGCTACAGGCCCAGCATTTTGGGTGCCCCGTAATATCAGAATTAATTAGCATAATCACGGGTAAAGTTTATTTTATCGTCTTCCAGCACTCGCCCTAAGCGAAAGCGCTCAGTTGGAAATGAAACAGTATCCAGCGCAGTGTAACAGAGGCATTCCATAATCTGAAATGAGGATAAAGATCGATCGTCGGGGTTCGTTTGTTTTGGAATCGATTAGAGAAGGGGTTCTCAAACGTTTTTGATTTGCTACCGCTTGTCCCCGATGGGAAGTCAAAGTAACCAATTTTTTATTTTAGAACGTTTTATTTTATGAACATATTTTCAGGCATTTTAATCAATATTTATCTCCCTTCATGCTGACTGATATAACTTAAATTTAGTATTTTTGCGTGAAATTGAAGTGATTACCACGTTACACTTACACATGACAAACATTTCACAATACCATCCCCCAAAAGAAGACGAACTCCAACAGTTCGCATGCAGTTTTACTCAAATTTCAGAGATTGTCCAGGAAAAGTTTCTTAAGTAGTTTGTTGTAAGGGATTCGTGGTCTCTGGAGCCTTTCTGTAGAGTAATTGCATTTCGCATGATTTCTTACACCTAGTTATCGATGCAACTGTACTGCATAGAAAATACCTGCACAGCAGGCAAATGTCACGGTATGCGCTGAGTGTCGTGCTTGGAAACAACGTTGTTTCATTCATTCATGGTACTTGCTGTTGACAACATTAGTGCTAACTTTGCACTTCATCCGCAACAACAGTTATCTCTCTGGTTTGTTTTTTCTGCAGTGTTAGTTGTGTTTTAACAGCTATACGGGATGTAAAAGGTATAAGTACAGATAATAGTGACTAAGGACGGTGTACTGAACAACATTACAACAGTATTTATGCCATTTACAGACTCATAATTGTGGCTACTACAGGTCATATGTTTTTAGGTAGGTTGTACTACCAAAAATTGTGGCAAAAGCGAGCTACGGTGGCTGCTCGGAACGTCAGGTGCGATAGGTAGCGAAATGGAAACGATAGTGAAAATCCCATGAAGGTTTACACAGATGTGTTGGGCAGTGTCTCCTATATGCCTGTCGATCGCGTCACGTCACTGTTTTCAATTTTGAGCACACAGTGTGCACTTAAAGATGACCAGAACAATAGTGTCTCCCGCAAAGCGTGGGTGCCGCTGAGACGTTTCGCCTAATTTCATGCACCCCCATGTAATACCTGTCATGCAGTTATTTCTTCGTGCCAATTCTCGGCCGCACACTGCAAGGGCTAGGAGGACGCCCCTGCAGCGTTTTCGATGGGAGTGTTTGGTCACCCACCATAGAGCCTGGTCTTAACTCCCTATGATGTTCATCTTTGCTCACATGAACCATTGGCTGTGAAGACGAGATTTTGGCGTAGATAACGAACTGCAGAGCAGCGTAGAGAAGTGGCGCAAAGTACAGGCGGCTAGTTCTTATGATGAGGGTACTGGAAAACTGATACAGCGCTACGACGTGTGTCTAAGTCGGGGCGGAGACTATGAAGAGAGCAAGCTTGAACGTGTAGTAAACTGTTCCACATACAACTTTTTGATTTTCACTGTGGTTCCCATTTCGCGGCCAGTCGGACCTTACTTTCCGAATAGCCCTAGTATTAATGCTTAATTTCCGCTCAGCAGAAGGTCAGGTATTGAAGTGTGGACACATGGGCGCAAAAGGGTTACTCTGTACCGTCAGGTGTAGTCCACTCTGCGGGGCTTTTATAGTCGTTGGGAAAACATCAGGTAGCAAATTGTGTGTTCTGTTTCTGGGAGAGTGTTCAACGCACAGAAAAAACAGCCAAAGCACTGACGTGTGTTCAAATTAAGATACCACATATAAAAGTACTTGAATTGTATCCGTTTCATCCTGCGTATAGCAGCTCGTTTATTTCTTCACTGAGAGCAATGGAAGGCACAACAACGACGCTATAGGGAACTGTTCCCGCTGCGACGGCATCCACATCACAGTAGTTTTGGCATGTCGGAGGGTTGTTGAATAAATATGTTTTATTTATATACAAAAGGTTTAGGTGATCACTTATTGTAGGCGTTTCGCTGTCACGAGAGCGTTTGAACAGAAATAAAGGTAACGGGGTCACAAATTTAATAAATCAAATTACATTATTGTTCTGTAATGATATCGGACACCATGAGTCGTTTATACCAATATACAACAGAAATATCCCTGAACGACCTCTGTTAATATTATCGGTGAGATTCAGGTTCACCCTGTATATATTCTCTGGTCTTTATCGTTCCCAACAATGTCTGTATTTTATGACTCTCTGTAGCACTATGGATATCATTGCATAGTATCTTTACAAAGCCGCCCGAGGTAGCCGCGTGGTCTTAGGCGCCTTGCCATGGTTCGCGCGGCTCTATCCACCGGAGGTTCGAGTCATCCCTTGTGCATATGTGTGTGTGTGTGTGTGTGTATGTGTGTGTGTGTGTGTGTGTGTGCGTTCTTAGCGTAAGTTACTTTAAATTAGCTTAAGTAGTGTGTAAGCCTAGGGCCGATGATCTCAGCAGTTTGGTCCCATAGGAACATACCACCATCACCATCTTAGTAAAGGACCAGAAAACAGCATACAAGATGAAACAAACAATATATTCTTGTCCCTACTTATAGCTAGTCGTTCCACGAATTCGGTCCTCCCGATTCTACGTAGGACATTCTCATTTCTTATCAGTTGATTAATTTTGGTCAGCCTTCTCTCATGGCACATTCATTCTACGACTCACACATTTCTCACATTTCGTGACTGACGTGTCACAGTACACTAACAGTGATACACAGCAGTGTGGACAGGTTCACTGATGAAGAGCTGGCCGATATGAACAGCGTATACGGGTTCACTGAGTGTAATGGAAGAGCGGCGCAACGAAGCTACACTCAATCGTTCGTCCGCAGCTCGTGGTCGTGCGGTAGCGTTCTCGCTTCCCGCGCCCGGGTTCCCAGGTTCGATTCCCGGCGGGGTCAGGGATTTTCTCTGCCTCGTGATGACTGTGTGATGTCCTTAGGTTAGTTAGATTTAAGTAGTTCTAAGTTCTAGGGGACTGGTGACCATAGCTGTTAAGTCCCATAGTGCTCAGAGCCATTTGAACCAACTGAATCGTTCTCACAGATACAGCATCCACACCACAGTCGTTGGCCGTCTGTAAACAGTCGCCCACGAGTAAACGGATCCGTCGGTGTTAGAATGAGTGCCTATTACAGGCGTTTTCACTGTTTCACTGTAGTGAAAGTATTTTCAAAGAAAATATAAGTAACTGCGTTAAAAAAATCAAATAATTACATTATTATTCAGTGACGAGCTAACGGAGAGCATGGGTCCCCTACACCGCAGTACCCACCAGACGCGATTCAACGAACTCTGAAATTCTGCTGAAGGAATTTTGGTCACCCTATAAATCAGAGTGAAGTCATGCTGTACGATTTAAAGTAATTTCATTTTATAGCGAACTCTCATTCAAAGTTTAAGGAGGTAGATAATCCTAACTCTCGGTGGCGACAGTAAACATTTATTTGTGAAAAAATTAAGTAGTAATTAACGGCTTAGGTAATTTAATCGGTATATTTTTCCTTTAATTTCAATTAACTTTTTTCTAATATTTTTTTTAGTTGCGCATTACACAGTAATAATCTCCACGATAAATATAACTTACGCCTATGTGTACAGTATAAACTACTGTATGAAACAGAAATGGTATACGTACCTGGATGATCAGGCAATAGATGTAAAACATAACTGATGTAGCAGCTGAGGGGAAAACCTAAGTGAAAAAGAAATGCTTGTGGTGATACATACCACTCCAGACAATTGACACTCGCGAATGAAAACTATAAAATATGATTTCGTGGGTAACACATACATTGTGCGGGACTGTTATTTTTATTTTTATGTGAAGAATCATGTCGAGGAACGATGCGCATCTTCAGGACAGTATGGCGATCTCTGCAACTTCGGGAGAGTGAAATGCCTGCTCGAATGAGAGTGCGGAAACAAAAGTTCCAAATATGGCCTGCTTTGGTGAGGCGCAGATACTTTAGACAATAAAGGTTACGCTGTGTAAGAAACAAATTAAAATTTATTTTAATATATTCGTTTCTATGTTGGAGACTTCATGGTTGAACGGTAACACTGAGGGAAGCTCTTGATGTGATCTGACTGATGAATATGTGTAATGTCAAATATGGGTTATTGATACCAGTGGGCCTCTTATGTAAGCCGAGAAAAGTTGAAACTGTAGATTCTCTTAACAGAAACAGAACTGCAGTTGGAGTACGAGTCTCAAAATGGCCTTACAAGATTTCACGGTCAAGTAGATAAAAAGCAAGAAGATATAAATTAACCTATTTTACAACAGCCAAATGAACACCACACGCTACAAGTACATCATGACTTTCGTATATGGCTATGGGAAATTACAAACGAAGGGACTCTTGGCTTGCTCACGCGTTGGAGCTCCTGCATGACGGATCCGTGTTGCGGGTTGTGTATTTAATTTTAAAATTTGTGATGTCATACAAGAGGTCACCATCTTGAAACAGTCGAAGATTCAAAATAGCCATAGGACTCTGTGTGACGCAGACATGATATCTATGTGACTGCATCAGTTCAGTACAATCACTCCATTGGTTAAGTCACTGGTAAATGCACGCACATATACCCAGCCACCTCCATCTTTTTATCTGTTAATGTAAACCTCAGCTTCTATGAGCAGCTTAACAGTTAACATGGTTCAGATTAGTTCATGACGGAAAGGGGCATAGTCCCTTAGACGTATCACCTAAGGTGTCCGTCTCCGAAGTCTATATAGACAGCAGTCACATTAAGTAGACGATTACTTGAAACGTCGACAAGGGAAAAAGTTATCGCTTCCGGTAGTAAGTCTAGTTTTGGAGTACTTTTGAGTCAAAAATTCCATTCTTATGTTTGCAAATAAATTATGCACTTCATATTCCAGGCCGATGTTGTTCCTTTAGTTACAGTAAAACCTACATCAAATCCTACGGATACCAAGGAGAGCTCTCTAAGGAAATAGCGCTTCTGCTAACGCAGCACTGGGACGGTGATGCGGATAATTACTGTTATCTCTAAATACACAAATTTCTGACATCCTGTTCAAAAAAGGAACCACTTGGAAGCAACTAGTCTTCTACTTTCTTCTGCTTCTTCTTCTTCTTCTTCTTCTTCTTCTTCTTCTGCACTTTGCCTGTTACTTTGACCTTTTCTTCCTTTGGTCTTCCCTAACTTCTTCGGCCTACAGGATTATAATTCCTGGATTTTAAGGTAGTTTGTCGCGGTTCATGACATCGAGATGTTCACTACCTTTTGTTCTATGGTCTTTAATGTTGTTTCTGAAACATGTTTAGTCACTTTCTAATGTAGCAGTTTGTTAGCCTGTCTACTCTGGGATATCCTTACACAGCCCTAGGAAATCTGATGCCGGTTACCCGGGTATAACTTCCTTGTCGTTTGTAAATGACCCACGACTCACTTCCACAGAACGGTGTGACGATTCCCATTAGTTTACAAAACATCATTCGTATTATTTTTTGTCTTTTTTTCTGAGGTGCCAGTTTATTGTTCCACATGTGTTTCCAAATTTTGCTACTTTCTTGTCTGTATCTTTGCCACACTCGAGGGCGATATCACACCCCAGACAACTAAAACGACTGACCTACTACTGAATTGTTCATTACTTTTTTGTCCATATGGGGTCACTTCCTATAAAAGCCACTGTTTCATTTTTCTTCGACTATTTAGCATAGTAGATAAATTCTGTTTTCTGGTCATTCTCTTTCTTTGAGAAAATTGTAGCATCGTTTGCATACAGAACACAATTCACTTTGCAGGGGACTGTGCGCTGATACGAAACTTCCTGACAGATTAAAACTCTGTGCCGCACCGATACTCGAACTCGGGACCTTTGCCTTTTGCGGGGAGGTCCTCTACCAACTGAACTTGCACGACACACGACCCGTCCTCACAGCTGTACTTCCGCAAGCACATCGTCTGCTACCTTTGAAACTTCACAGAAGTTCTCTTGCGAACAGAGTAGTCTGTTTGCCTCCTCTAATAGGCGCATGAAACTTGGATTTCATCACGTAGTGTATCATTTAAACATATATTAAAAAGCATGAATGAGAAGATACATCCTTGTATGACGTTCTTTTGGGGATGAAAGGTGCTGCCAGCTTTCCATTCATACCTAATGTGAGTATTCGTATAGACGTCTTAGGGTGTTTATTATCTGGTGTGGGTATCATCCAAGATGGCCGCCGAGTAAGTGACGCCAGAAACCATTTCCAGAAAGTTAAGTGATTTAGACAGGAATATAATTTAGTTTAACGCCGACAACAAATTAAATACGTGCATTAGTGTATCGTTTAGTCTTGCCATTAAAGGATTGACTTTTCTTTGCGTATTTTTTCAGAAAACACGAAAAGATCGTAACTTCGCGAAGTCGCGCTTAGGCTTAAATTTTGTAAACGTGTTTGTTTATTGTTTCACGGTAATTTAACTAGTTTCTCGGTAACAAATAAGTAAACTACCGTAAATAGCGTATAACTTCATTGTTTTAATACAGATTTCAGAAAAACAGCGTAACTTTATATCAGAAACTTGCCTATATACATTTGTTTATAGGCCTGATTCTCGTAACGTTTTTGGAGAATCAAAGTTAAAGTACCTCGTTTAATTGTCCTTTTTTTCATTCAATCGAGTGAAATATATAATAAATAGCGTATACCTTCATTGTTTTAATACAGATCTCAGAAAAACAGCGGAATTTTAAATCAGAAACTTGCTTATATACGTTTGTGAATAGGCTTAATTCTTGTAACGTCTTTTTTGATTTTCGGTAATTTAATTGATTTATTCTAGCTAAAGTATTATTTTTGCCATGAGTGAGAAGTGCCTGACTTGCCGTAGAATTGTTAGTTCCGGGGTTTGGTGTGATGGATGTAGTAGTTTTTTTCACTGGGGGGATTGCAGTGGCGTGGGTGTTGGGAAAGTGGATCAGGCTCATCAGTGGTTATGTAGGATTTGCAGCAGAGATAGGAAGACAGTGGAACAGGAGGGGAAAATTGCTGCCCTTCAGGCTGAGCTAGATCAGGCTAGGGAAGATCTGGACAGGTTAAGGAGGGAGAAGGGCAAAGAGAGGTGGGAAGTGGTAACAGGTAGCAGAAGGAACAGGCCTAGAACTAAGTCTGACAGTTTTGTGGTGAATGTCAAAAATAAGTTTGACCTGTTGCTTCAGTTAGAAACTGATGAGCCTCAAGCAGAGGTAGGTGTAGACAGGACACAACAAACTTTCAATAGGAAATTGAAAAAGAATGTAGGAAAGTCATCGAAAAGGAAGAAAGTTTTTTTGTTAGGCAGTTCTCATGCCAGAGGTGTAGGCCAACTTCTGCAGGAGGAATTAGGACCAAAATACCAGGTCACAAATTTTTTCAAACCAAGTGCTAGTCTGGATCAGGTGACAGAGGATTTAGGTTCACTCTGTAAAGGATTTACCAGGGAAGACACCGTGGTTATTGTGGGAGGGCCAGGGAACAGCATCGACAGAGATCCTGGGTACAGTGTAGAGTGTGACCTGGTAAAGATTGCGTCGGCATCGAGACACACCAATGTTGAATTTGTATCTGTCCTGAGACGCCATGACCGGCCTCATTTGAACTCTTCTGTTGGGAGAGTTAATTTGGAGTTGGAACGGCTGCTTGGGTCGGGTGCGGGGGCTCATATTGGTGTGGTTCCTGTTGATTATCTCAGTAGGTGGGACTATACCAGGCACGGCCTACATCTCAACAGGAAAGGGAATGGGAAACTGGCTGGGGTAATAGCAGGAAATTTAAGGGGGGGAGGCACTGCCATGAATGGTAAAATACCAGTGGTTACAGGTGTTGGAGCAGCACCTTTTTTAGGATAGGTAAGACAGAAAGATGTCAAGTTCTACGAGAGGTCAGGATTGAAACAAATCTTCAGTTTAGGAAAGAAATTAAACAGCACAATTCTAGCACATTGGATCACCAATCAGAGCTATCAATTATAAATTTTCACCAATCACCAGAAATTTTATCTCCACCAAGTTGTATCTCAGTCCTAGGTAATTGCATTGATGAATTAAAGTCACCCAACCCAGTTGACATAATCTGCCTCTCTGAACACCGTGTGACCACTGGTATAGGAACTAGGCCTAAGCACAATGAGAAACTCAGACAGGAGAGTACTGCAAATGTTAGAATAAGGAAAGGTTCTCATAAAAGTATAATTAAAAATAATGTAAGTATATTTCATCAAAATTTTGGGAGTTTAAAGAATAAAGTAGATGAGCTTCTGGTTTGTTTAGAAGATTTAGAAGCTGAGAATGAAATAGATATACTATGCCTGTCTGAGCATCACATTGTTACTGATATGGATAAGGTAAATGTAAGTGGATATAAGCTCTCTGCACATGTAATGAGAGAAAATATGGAGAAAGGAGGAGTTGCCATATATGTCAAAAGTTATCATTGTGCAAAAAGTATAGAAACAAAAAAGTTTTGTGTAGAGAAACATATAGAAGCATGTGCCTGTGAGCTTAAATTAAATAAAGGCACATTTATAATTGTAACTGTATATAGGTCCCCATCAGGAAATTTTCATCTATTTCTGAAAAATTTGGACTCCTTGTTGTGCTATCTGTCAGACAGGGGGAAGCAAATTATTATTTGTGAGGACTTCAATGTAGATTCTCTGAAATAGGGTAATAGGAAAAATGACCTTGAAGTATTACTCGGTTCTTTCAATTTGACACCTGTTATTGATTTTCCTACTCAGGTGGTAAAGGATAGCAGCTCACTGATAGATAACTTCTTTATAGACCAAGATAAGTTTAACCAGATAGATGCTCAGCCTGTTGAGAATGGTCTTTCTGATCATGGTGCACAGCTAGTTACAATATATGACATAGCTCCATTCAGCAATACTAAACAGTCCTCCAAAGAAGTACGTCCAGTCAACGATTTAACAATTGCAAATTTCAGGGAAAGCCTACAGCAGTTAGACTGGGATGAGGTGTACCGTGAACCTGATGCCAATTTAAAATATAATTTATATCATGACATTTTTGTAAATGCATTTGAAAACTGCTTCCCCAAGAAAATAGTTAAATATACTCGTAAGAAACCTTGTAACAAACCATGGCTTACTAAGGGTATAAAAATATCTTGTAACCGGAAAAGGGAAATGTATCTGACAGCAAGAAAGAGTAGTGACCCAGAAACTATCAAAAATTATAAAAACTACTGTGTTATATTAAGAAAAGTTATTAAAAAATCCAGGAGTATGTGTATCATGTCTGAAATCAGCAACTCTGATAATAAAATTAAAACAATTTGGAATATTATTAAAAGAGAAACAGGTCAACCAAGAGCAGAGGAAGACAGTATTACCATCAAATTGAATGAAAACTTTATGAACAAAAAGTCAGAAGTTGAAAATATTTTTAATAATCATTTTCTAAATGTTGTGGATATAGTAGGATCCAGGTGTTCATTAGAAGATGCTATGCTGTTAATGGAAGAGGCCATACCTATGCAATTTGATACAATTGAAATCTCACCCACTTCTCCCTCTGAAATTAGGAAAATAATAAACTTGCTTAAAAGCAAAAACTCACATGGAATTGATGGCATTTCCAGCAAAATACTAAAAGCTTGTTCTCAACAGATAAGTAAGATTCTCAGTCACCTGTGTAATAGCTCTCTGGAACAGGGCATTTTCCCTGATAGATTAAAATATGCTATTGTTATACCTTTGCATAAAAAGGGGGATAGATCTGATGTCAACAATGACCGTCCAATCTCCCTTCTAACAGCTTTATCCAAAATTTTTGAGAAAGTAATGTATTCAAGAGTAGCTTCACATATCTGTAAAAATGAAGTACTAACAAAATGTCAGTTTGGTTTCCAGAAAGGTTTTTCAACAGAAAATGCCATATATGCTTTCACCAGTCAAATTTTGAATGATCTGAATAACCGAACACCACCCATTGGGATTTTTTGTGATCTCTCAAAGGCTTTTGATTGTGTAAATCATGAAATTCTGCTAGACAAGCTCAAGTATTGTGGCATGAGTGGGACAGTGCACAAATGATTTAATTCGTACCTAACTGGAAGAGTGCAGAAAGTTGAAATAAGTAGTTCTCGTAACATGCAAAGATCAGCACATTCCTCAAACTGGGGAACTATCAAGAATGGGGTTCCACAAGGGTCAGTCTTGGGTCCTTTGTTGTTCTTATTATATATTAATGACTTGCCATTCTATATTCATGAAGAGGCAAAGTTAGTTCTCTTTGCTGATGATACAAGTATAGTAATCACACCTGACAAACAAGAATTAACTGATGAAATTGTCAATACTGTCTTTCAGAAAATTACTAAGTGGTTCCTTGTAAACGGACTCTCACTGAATTTTGATAAGACACAGTACATACAGTTCCGTACAGTGAATGGTATGACGCCATTAATAAATATAGACCTTAATCAGAAGCATATAGCTAAGGTAGAATATTCAAAATTTTTAGGTGTGTCCATTGATGAGAGAATAAATTGGAAGAAACACATTGATGATCTGCTGAAACGTTTGAGTTCAGCTACTTATGCAATAAGGGTCATTGCAAATTTTGGTGATAAACATCTTAGTAAATTAGCTTACTACGCCTATTTTCACTCATTGCTTTCATATGGCATCATATTTTGGGGTAATTCATCACTGAGGAATAAAGTATTTATTGCACAAAAGCGTGTAATCAGGATAATAGCTGGAGTCCACCCAAGATCATCCTGCAGACATTTATTTAAGGATCTAGGGATATTCACAGTAGCTTCTCAGTATATATACTCTCTTATGAAATTTGTTATTAACAACCAAACCCAATTCAAAAGTAATAGCAGTGTGCATAACTACAATACTAGGAGAAAGGATTATCTTCACTATTCAAGATTAAATCTAACATTGGCACAGAAAGGGGTGAATTATACTGGCACTAAAGTCTTTGGTAACTTACCAAATAGTATCAAAAGTCTGACAGATAACCAACAAGTATTTAAGAAGAAATTAAAAGAGTTTCTGAATGACAACTCCTTCTACTCCATAGAGGAATTTTTAGATATAAATTAAGAAAAAAAACAAAAAAATATTAAAAAAAATAAAAAAATAAAATTAAAAAATAAAGAAAAACAAAAAAACAATAAAATAAAGTTGTTATATTAACTTAAGTATGTTGTTAAATCAACCTAATTATGTCATGTATTGGAAAATTCGACTCGTTCCACATCATTACGAAATATCGTATTCATGATCCATGGAACTAGTATTAATCTAATCTAATCTGACACAGTTTCAGATACACTGATACCTAAAAAAGTGCGAGCGTAAATTGGTCATTTTTATGGCATTCCAATCTTGACAGTCTCCCGAGTAAAAAATGTACTGGTCTAACGGCAGGAGACAAGTGAAAACTTACATCCTCACTCGTAACTAAATACTCGAAAATGATGCCATTTAGTATAGAGATACATGTTTAATGCAAACAGCGGAATCTAACTGGCCGCTACAGCTCTCCGACATTACGAACTCATGCCGCTACAGCTCGTATGAGTGCAAGCCGGTTAAGGATAACTTACGAATTTTAAGCCGTACTTGCTGCCTTATAGTTGACAGACCTTTAGGGAAAGCACAACAGACAGCACAGTACTGTCCGTTCACTGACAAATAAGCTTCTTTTGTATGCAAACCGCATCACCCACAGACAGTAGCGTTCGAGCAGCGGAGGCGTTCGCATCACTAATGCAGCGCACTATCTGTGCTTGGCTAGAAGAAGAGCTGCGAAGCGTACCTCCGACTGTGGCGTGACGCTAAGCAAATTGTCGTGCATCGTTATTACGACACAGCAAAACTGTCTCGTTCTCGCACCACAGAATGGACAGAAAAAGAAGGCAGGCACAGAGAAGCAGCTTTCGACATCGCAACCCACTAGGAATGCGGAACGGAAGCGCGACGGACATCATGCACCTGTCCCCCCTCTGTACATTCAGTGCAGTAGAGGCGTACGATATCATAGCCAACTTCTGCAAGGAAGAAGTAGGCGTAGAGTCCCTCGACTCAGACGCCATCGTCCAGATGCAAGCAGCGAGCGCGGCCGACCACCGCGCACTGAAGAGAGCTGTGGCTGCCCACATTGTTGATCCACCTACTGTGGAGAAGACTACCGCGCCGAAACAGCGCGAGAAGCTATCCGACGCTCTGATCAGGGGACCGCCTTGGATCTGTGATGAGAATATGGTCCAAGAGGGGCCTTCACGTTCAGGATTCCGGGATGCAACTACTAAGCTCACAATCGGACGAATAAGAAGAGGCCGCTGAAGATCATGTGGCTTAATACTGCCGCAACTCGCCGCGATGCTTCAAGTGAGCCGGCGCGCACGGCACCAGCGCCTGTGACATGCGACGAGGTGCGGCAACTTGTGCTCGCTGCGGCGGGCCACATGTGGCAAACTGGCGTGGCTGCCTGTCCTTTGGCAGCGACGGCTGCGCTGGGGACAATGTGCAAACTGAGGACAAACGACGACCGCTTTCGCAACCAAGAGGGGAGAAGACAGTTATCACTGCCCGCAGGAAGCCGGAATACCGCGCCAGTGAGAGTGGCGCGGGGACCGGCCGCCGACGGTAGCACAGCAACCGCCGCAAGTGCAGGAGATGGGCACCATGCTGGCGGCCGCGGCGGAGGAGGCGATTACGGCCTTCAAAGCCGCCATGGATGCAGATAAGGCAGCTTTTAAGGCCATTCTGTCTGCAGAGACGGAGGAGGCATGCAACCAACTGCGGCAATTGCGCTCGCAGCTGGCGCACATCTGTGCGGACGCCACAGGTGAAGAGAAGACACCTGCCGCAGCTCCCCTTAAGGAGCAGCCGGCGGAAAAACACAGCGCGACGGACACACCGAAGAAGAACACGGGTGCTGCCACAACAACGCCGAAGCCCATGGGTTCCAAGCAGCTCTGCTCCGACGAGTGGGCTATCAGAGCGATTAGGATGCTCAAGGACATCTATCGGCTATGTCATCCGCTGCACAGGAAAGACTCAACCGCGACCCACACTGAGCCTGTCAGCGCAGACAACAAGTGAGGAGTGATTCCACTACGCGACCACACATCTCCAAGCGCTTGGCTTCGACGCTTGCCCACGAGACATCGATGGGTGACCGCCAACCCTCCCCCCCCCCCCCCTAACCAGACACAGCACGCAGCAGCATAATAGACTGATCTCTTATGACGAACGTATGGCTTAACATGGTATCTGTTTGCATGATACCCACTTCTAACTGAACCAATCAGTAGGTGAGCAAAGCAGTTTGTGGTGCATTTTGTTAGTGTGGGTTGCCTACATCAAGGGCAGGTATGCACTCAATGGAAGACCTATCATTCTCCTTTGACTGACAGGTAATTAACCTATTGTTCTCCTTTGATTGACAGATGCTTAACCTATTGTTCTACTAAAAGGATCCTTTCTTTTGATTGACAGGCACTCAACCTATTGTTGCCCCACCCCTTCCCACTCCCTTCCCCTCCATCAGGAAACCTCCAACCCACTCTCTCCCTCGCTGCTACAGGTACACTTACAGGTCTGAGCTATTGGAATAGCCCTTCTCACTCTTAGCAATATGATTCACTATTTAATTAAGTTGATCAATTAATTAAACACCCTCAGGTAAACCCCCTCCCCTCCCACCCGCCCTCCCGGAAATTGGCGGGAAAAAGACTCAGTTGATCGATCAATTCGAGGGAATGCGATTGTATTGTATCGGATATTGTTTAAACAATTTTGACATTTGTGGACTAATGTTTATATAAAAAATTTAGGGTTCAAAAATGGCTCTGAGCACTATGGGACTTAACTTCTAAGGTCATCAGTCCCCTAGAACTTAGAACTACTTAAACCTAACTAACCTAAGGACATCACACACGTCCGTGCCCGAGGCAGGATTCGAACCTGCGACCGTAGGAGACCCGTGGTTCCGGACTGCAGCGCCTAGAACCGCACGGCCACCACGGCTGGCGTTAACATTTGAGGTCATCAGTCCCCTAGAACTTAGAACTACTTAAACCTAACTAACCTAAGGACATACACACATCCATGCCCGAGGCAGGATTCGAACCTGCGTCCGTAGCAGTCGCGTGGTTCCGGACTGGAGCGCCTAGAACCGCACGGCCACCGCGGACGGCCAAAAATTTAGGGGTCAAGGAGGTGTATGAAATATATGGAAATTGGTGGAGAGGAAGGATCTCGTAACAGCAAATTTAAGGGTGTAATGTTTATTTATAAAAATTCAGTTTGTGGGGTTGGCTATCTCTTGCTCCTCATTTCCTGCTGTTTGGAAACATGTAGGTCATGTAAGATGCAATTACATGGAGCAATCATGATGCATAACGTAATGTTCACCACAGTAATCTGGGTATCTTAACCTAATGTTTGGGCCTTTGTCAGAACTTAACCTATTATTCTGTAAAGTGGTTTTCATTGTCACCCCCATTTCCTTAAAGTATTTTACTGCCTTTGATAACAAATTAATTAATTAGTTATGTCCTCCCATCATTTTCTGGTACACTTTTCGAAGTTCACATGCTTTTGAACACCATTTCTAGCGCATTATTCTTTGTCACCAATCGCCTTAATCTATTGTACTGCGTTTTACATAAAAATTATGCAACTTAACTTAGCGTTCTACATTTAACTTGCTGTTCTGCTCCAAACGCGCACCTCCCGTTAACTATTCTACCGCTAACACCACATTGATATAAGAAACTTATGCAAATTAATTAAATCAGTATTCTTCACATTACAGGGTAGTTTTTCTTAATTTGCAGCATCCTATTGGTCGGTGAAATCGATGGAATATAGTTTAAACCAAAGATCACTGGTAAAAATCACATCTGGCCACCCCACACCCAACGCCGAGGATGGAGTCTACGTCCATTGGCGGGCACTGCGAATTGGCGATGCAGCAATCAGCAGTCAAGTGAGAGCACAGGTGTCAGTTTGGGTCCCACAAGCATGAGGCAGCTGCATCCCTTTCACAGTTCACACCTGATACATGTTCCATTGCTTCCCCAGATAGTACTGGGTGCATTGTTCCTAGTGATCCTAACGGGACAGCCTGTTCGTCACTGAATTTACCCGTCAAACTGCTGCCGCCAGTGTGGGAGCACTGTCTGTAATGGATTTCTGCAGTGACACTTTCAGCGCGAAAATTATTTTGTACAGATCGCTACATGGCACTGGCAATTAAACCCCACAAAAGTTGTCTACAGATCATCGAATACATACAAGACTCACAAGAATGTTGGGATCCAGATTTACCAGTGTAACTACAGCTAAATATTACGATTGCTGCTACAGTCCGACACCGATTGATGTACAGGTGATGTCTCCTCTTGATAGCTGTGGTTCTGGAATGACTCTCAGCATCTATAATGCACATAATTTTCCACGTAAATATCTCTCTCATACCTCTGCAGTTGTCGAGGTGCTGAGTCTGTACGTCCCTCATGATAAGACACTCATTCATCTTCTCTCATGATGCCACAACACAAGCCACAGTAACTTTAAACTGCAACATATACGCATTTCAGACAAATAGTGTAGTTACCTTTTATATCTGTACAGCACCTAAAAAAATATGGTACACCTACACTCACACCGGCTATATGTCTCGATTCTCCTCAGTCCTAGAAAATTATCTAACAAAGTCTTTGAATCAACGCTTCTCTAAGGTGCTGCATCCTGCCAAGATTGTCTCAAACAAGTACTATGAATGACAGGCATGTGGACTATGTGTGATAATGAATACCACACCTGTGGACATAATGCTTGGAAAGACATCCCCGACCTGGGTTGGTGTACTGTATTCAACATCACTATCGATAGAACAACAAGGAAAATGTGAGTGTATGCTTAGGGGTGCCGATGAGGGGACGTAATGTTACAGCTATATTGCCAGTCCTGTTGAGCACTTGCATTGCTATATTGCGCAGCCATTTACGAAATGAATCTATCACCACTTACGTTTGGATATGCTCCTCGGTGTGTTGAAATCACAATTCACCATGTCCAGTCTATCCTTTCATTACGACTAGACAGACATAATTTTCTATTTCGCCATGAATAATAGATTGATTAGTTGTCACAAAGGTATGCTGAAACATAAGCTATGATACCTTTGTGTTCAAGCAGCAGCATGTGCACAGGCAATTAAGCCTTGCAAAGTGGCCTACAGGTCGTCAAGTACGGAAAGACTCTTACTCAGTAACACATGTTGGTACACAAACACATACTTAATAACCCTGATACTCAAGGTGAACCTGTTGTGCACCCAATACTACTAAGTACAATACTTCATCAATAACTGATTCCTGGCAACATGAAGTAATATTGTCTGAAAATCGACGGTGGGTGGACATGTCTCATTAGCTTCTCTTGCGAGTGCTCCCACCGTATCTTAGAGAGAGAGAGAGAGAGAGGTGTAATCGTCTTACAGACCGCTATTGTTAAAGAAAACACAACCATATTACCATCACAAGCGATCTTGGTTATAAAAGTGCACACAAGTATCCATGTTAAGAGCTATACCGGCATTATAAATCCATGTATAGCATTACCTATGAATGATGTGGTTTTTCCAGACAAATGCCATGACAATGAATGTGTACGGTGATCGCCGGAGTGTATATTATCAGACCAGCAGTACGGTTACACATCGCTGATGGAGCACCCTAGTAATAAAACTACCGAATTTTGAAAGTGGTTCGGCTAAGGAGTGTGGTATGAAACCAGTATTTACAACTCCCTTATGCCGCCGCCACAAGATATTTCTCCAGTATTTGCAATTCATTGTGCCTCGATGCCATGTCAGAGGTTCTGTGACATATCCACTAAGTGATAGGCGATGATTGATTGAGAAGGATCACAAACAGTAGAAGATGGTGTAATTTCTGATGTCGTAACAAATGTACACTAGCTTTTCAGATTTCTAGTGCTACGCTTTTGGTAGAAATGATGTCTATGACTTGGAATAAAGTTTTTCCATTCAACCACATACCTGTAATGGATCATATGGAGAAGTCCTTTAATGCTTACAGCCACTAGTGAATCATATTTCTGGCACTCTCATATCTCGAAACGAGTCATCTTTCTCGAACCTATCTGCTACAGTAAAATTCCAGAGTGGTTTTAGGTAGCCCCTATATATCTTGCAACTGCCCCTCAGACAATGAGTTACTCTCCCTGCAGCGTTTCGCATGTGATAGCACCAATGTAAGACAGAACTGAGTAGAAGTCGGAGAAAGCTTTATCTACCACCTTCTTCAACCCGTGTACAAACGGGCGAAGCTGAGTTACTGTGACAGAAATGTGTTTTGACCATTTCACGGAAACGGAGGGGGTTGAAGGGACCAGACTACAAGGCATCAGTTATAAACAAAGCCTGCTCCTGCAACATGAGGTTGTATATAAGACAGTACAGGAACTGGGGAAAAATGTGGATTTTGCTACTGCATTGTGGTGCTTCTCCAAACTACAAGCGACTACTACAGATCCAAGTCCCTCAGAGCCCATTCACATCTATTGAACGAACATTCTATCATCTATATTCTGTACCATCCACCAGAGAAAAATTACCAACTATAAAAGCTCAACTAACTTCATTGGTTACAGAACTCAATAAGAATATTACTGCATCTCTCTCCTGCCATATACCGAAAACAAATACCGTATGTGTGCTGGCATCGAGGACATGTGAAGATCCTATTAAATATACAGGTATTGATCCACTGCACAAAAGTTTCATCACCTGTACCGTAGGAGGATTTTACCCCATAGACTACACTGTAAGTCGCAAGAGATACTCCGTGTGACTATGTGTCATTGTTTGAAACATTGTTTTTTTTTCTGCTGTAACACGCTTTGTACACTGCCATATATTTTGTTTTTCCGCCACGACTTCAAGGTCTGTGTCAGGTTCTAAACTGACATTAACACGCTCTGATCCATTGCCTCTCACAGAAAACTAGATGTCACATGGTGTAAATCATATCGTTACTGCAGCTACCATAACACGCCACACACACTGCATGATTTTAACTAAAATACAGTTATAACATAAGGAACCTGTAAGAGTTTGGCGGCGTTGTGGAGAGTTTCCAAACTGCTGTCTGAAAGTGACATGTAGCAGTTTCTAAGATGATTATGCCTCTCTCTCTAAGACATGGTGGTAACACTTGCAAGAAAAACTTATGAGACATGTCCACCCATTGTTGATTTTCGGTCAGTATTATTTCGTATCGCCAGCACTCATTTATTGACGAAGTATTATACCTAGTAGTAGGGGGTGTACGTTAGGTTCGCCTTGAGCATCAGGGTTGTTAAATATGTGTTTGTGTTCTGATGTGTGCAAAGGAAATGACTATGTCCAGTTGTAAGAAAGGTATGGATTTGATGTGGATTACTGTGATAGCGGGGGGAAGAGTATGTCAAGTCATAAGAATGGTACCAATATTTCTACACTCCTGGAAATTGAAATAAGAACACCGTGAATTCATTGTCCCAGGAAGGGGAAACTTTATTGACACATTCCTGGGGTCAGATACATCACATGATCACACTGACAGAACCACAGGCGCACAGACACAGGCAACAGAGCATGCACAATGTCGGCACTAGTACAGTGTATATCCACCTTTCGCAGCAATGCAGGCTGCTATTCTCCCATGGAGACGATCGTAAAGATGCTGGATGTAGTCCTGTGGAACGGCTTGCCATGCCATTTCCACCTGGCGCCTCAGTTGGACCAGCGTTCGTGCTGGACGTGCAGACCGCGTGAGACGACGCTTCATCCAGTCCCAAACATGCTCAATGGGGGACAGATCCGGAGATCTTGCTGGCCAGGGTAGTTGACTTACACCTTCTAGAGCACGTTGGGTGGCACGGGATACATGCGGACGTGCATTGTCCTGTTGGAACAGCAAGTTCCCTTGCCGGTCTAGGAATGGTAGAACGATGGGTTCGATGACGGTTTGGATGTACCGTGCACTATTCAGTGTCCCCTCGACGATCACCAGTGGTGTACGGCCAGTGTAGGAGATCGCTCCCCACACCATGATGCCGGGTGTTGGCCCTGTGTGCCTCGGTCGTATGCAGTCCTGATTGTGGCGCTCACCTGCACGGCGCCAAACACGCATACGACCATCATTGGCACCAAGGCAGAAGCGACTCTCATCGCTGAAGACGACACGTCTCCATTCGTCCCTCCATTCACGCCTGTCGCGACACCACTGGAGGCGGGCTGCACGATGTTGGGGCGTGAGCGGAAGACGGCCTAACGGTGTGCGGGACCGTAGCCCAGCTTCATGGAGACGGTTGCGAAAGGTCCTCGCCGATACCCCAGGAGCAACAGTGTCCCTAACCGCGGTTCCTGGTGTGTCCGCTGTGCCGTGCGTGCGATCATTGCTTGTACAGCCCTCTCGCAGTGTGCGGAGCAAGTATGGTGGATCTGACACACCGGTGTCAATGTGTCCTTTTTTCCATTTCCAGGAGTGTATGTTGCAGTGTAAAGTTACTGTGGCTTATGTTGTGGCATGATCAGAGAAGATAAATGAGTGTATTATCATGAGGGATGTATAGATTCAGCACATTGATAACTGAAAAGGTATGACAGAGATTTGTACATGGAAAATTATGTGCACTGTAGATACTGAGATTCATTCCAGAATCACAGCCGTCAAGAGGAGACATTATCTGTACATTGATCAGTGTCAGACTGTAGCAGCACTGGTAAATCTGGCTCCCAATATTCTAGTGAGTCTTGTATGTATTTGATGATCTGTAGACTTTTGTGGGGTTTAATTGTCAGTGCAATGTAGCGATCTGTACAAAGTAATTTTTGCACTGAAAGTCTCGTCTGCAGAAATCCATGGCAGATGGTGCTCCCACACTGGGAGCACCAGCAGTTTGACATGAAAATTCAGTGACAAATGGGCTGTCTCGTTAGGATGGCTAGGAACAATGCACCCTGTGCTATTCTGGGAAGCTATGGAACATCTCTCAGCACTGGATCCACACCACAGCTATGCATCATCACAACAGCGATGGTGCCTAAGTGAACATGTATTCCGACAGGAATTTCTCAGGTGTGAAGTATGAAAGGGATCCCACTGCCTCATGCTTGCGAGACATGAATGAACACCTGTGCATCGCTTCGCAGCTGACGGCCGCATTGCCAGTTTGTGGAGCCATCTTGATGCACTCAGTCTCCAGCACTGGTATCAGGCATCAGGTGGCCGGGTGTGTTTTTTACTAGTGATCTATTGTTTAAAATATATTCCATCGAATTCACCAACCAACAGGATTCTGCAAATTAAGAAAAACTACCCCAAAAATGTGAAGAATACCGTTTTAATTAATTTGCATAATTTTTTTATATCAATGTGGTGTTAGTGGTACAGTAGTTAAGGGGACAGTATGCGTGAGTGGATGACATGACACACAACGCCAGGTTAAGTACAGAATGCTAGGTTATTTTGCATAATTTCTATGTAAAATGTAGTACAATAGTTTTAGGGGGTTGGTGATAAAGAAGAATGAGCCAGAGATGGCATTCACAAACATGTGAAATTCGAAAAGTGTAGCAGAAAATGACAGGAGGACAAAGCTAATTACTTAATTTGATGTCAAAGCGGTGCAGTACTTAAGGAAATGGGAGTGACATGGAAACTGCTTAACCGAACAATTGGTTAAGTGCCAAGAAAGGCTCAAATATTAGGTTAAGACACCCAGAGTACAGTGCCAAACATTAGGTTTAGCAACATGTTTGCCCCATGTAATTGGTGCTTACAAGTAGTACATGTTTCCAAACAGCAGAGAATGATGAGCAAGACACCCCCCCCCCCCCCAGAAACTGAATTTTTCAAAAATGGTTCGAATGGTTCAAATGGTTCTAAGCACTTCGAGACTTAATATCTGAGGACTTCAGTCCCCTAGACTTAGAACTACTTAAACCTAACTAACATAAGGACATCACACACATCCGTGCCCGAGGCAAGATCCGAACCTGCGACCATAGCATCCACATGGTTCTGGACTGAAGCTCATAGAAGCGCATGGTCACAGTGGCCAGCTGAAGTTTTATAAATAAACAATATACCCTTGAATTTTCTGTAATGAGGTTCTTCCTCTCCACCAATTTCCATATATTCCATACACCACCTTAAATCCCCTAAATTGTTTAAATAAACAATAATCCACAAAATTTCTAAATTGTTTAAACAATATTTCATACACTACAATCGAATTCCCTCCAAATGAACGATCAGCTGAGTGATTTTCCTGCTCATTTCTGGGAGGAATGGTGTTAGGGGATGGGGTTTATCAGAGGGGATTTAATTTATTGATCAACTTAATTAAGTAGTGAATCAAATTGATAAGAGTGAGATGGGCTATTCCAATAAATCAGACCTGAAATTGTACCTGTAGCAGTGAGTCGGAGGGTGGGTTGGAGGTTTCCTGAAGGGAGGAGAGGAGAGGGGAGTGGGAGGGGGTGGGGGAACAATAGGTCGAGTGCCTGTCAGTCAAAAGAAAGGATCCTTTTAGCAGAGCAATAGGTTAAGTACCCTTCAATCAAAGGAGAACAACTGGTTCAGTACCTGTCAATCAAAGGAGAACAATGGGTTTGCCTCTGAGTGCACAGCTGTCCTTGATGTAGGCAACTTGCACTAACAAAATGTACCACAAACCGCGTTGCCCACCTACTACCATCCGTGCATGACCTGTCGCAGTCAGCAAGATTCCGCTACTGATCTTACTACCGACCTAACTATTGCAGTGGTTTTCTCCCTTGGCGCTTGCCTTGGCATGTTTTCCCTCTGCCCTTCAACCGCTACCCTTCGTTCAACTTTCGACCCAATCTGTCTCCAGGTGAGCGCATGTTGATGGTTAACCTTAACCAGACGAACGCAAACATCGCAGTACCCACATCCTGCGAGACCTCATGCAGAGATGGCAGTAGACGTTTTGTGTTGGCCATCATGCCGGCATGGGCGTGGAGGTGCTCCATCTCTTTTTTAAAAAAATTGTATGCAAGCTGCAGTTCACTGAGGATATGCTTAGCCACAGAACAAATATATGCCAGTGATATTGAACAGGGTCCGCTTCCACAGCTGAGTGGTCAACGTGGCTGACTGCCATGCAGAGATCACGGGCTCGATTCCCGATACTGTCGGGGACTTTTCGATGGTGGGAGGTATAAAATGCGGTGCTCTTAGCCTCGTGAAGCCAATGGACGGGCTGCTTGACCGAGCGGTAGCGGCACCAGGTCTGATAACGTGACAACGGCCGGCAGCGCTGTAAGCTAACCTTCAACCCTCAAAACCCGTCTATACGACCCCACAGGTTCATGGATAACACGTCATTTCGGTCAGGAAGGATTCGCCCATCTGTGACCAGAACGGTGGTGCTGTATACCAAAACTGGCAACAGTCCCCCGTTATCCGAAACGCTATTTTAAATGAAACCAATATTTCAAATGAAAGAGGGGTAGAACTACGATAAGATAAAGGTCCACCCAAAACAAAATCCAAATAGCAGTATAAAATTTATTGCACCGTTTATTTTATTCTGAAATTAACCGCTAGAACTCCAAAAACTGAGAGAAAATTTATGTCTCTCTATATGACGGCCTGGTTGTCGAGGAAACAGGAATATTGGCGCGTTCCTTATAAGTGATTTGGCCAAAGTGTATGCTGTTCTGTCAAACTTTTACTCACAGTTGAAGAATTACATTCGATCATTACAGAAGTGCTGTTTTCTTACAGCACAGCAAACAGACAGCGCAAGTAGAAGCGATGAAATGAAGCAAATATCGGTAATAAATTGCAGGTTCCAGGTTTCGGGAGAATGCTTCAATATGTTCGGTTTCCCGTGAAATGAATGCCAGATTGCTCGATATTTGGAATATAAACAAACTTGCCTTTCAAAATGATATTGACATTAAAGAATGTGATTGTGGCATATGCGCCCTCAAACATTCCTGGTGGTGCTTCGCATTTTTATGCTTTGAATGTTTTGATGATATGCAGGTACTGGACTCTGTATATCCCTGGGGACTGCATTGCTTCTCTTGAAGTGCAAAAGTAAAGAATCAAAGCAAGTATGGAAATACTAGAATTTACATGTTTTTCATTTTCAGTTACAGGTAATTACATTAGGTCATATATGATGAGTGATGATCAAATCACTCTAAAACAAGATTTGAAATGCTTATTTCTTTTACCTACAAGTCGGTTGAATTCCTCATATGACAAAAACTATTGATGTCATTGTCGCCACATACCTACACGACAAGAAAAGAAAAAAAAAAGCCTTCCGACTGGATTTGAACACAGGGCGCAAATGTTTAAAAATTTGCTCTTAGCCAATACGCCACTCAGTCGATTGTTTAAATGCAGAGTGTGCAAACTGATGAAGTAACATCAAAACCTTATCATTTTTTCGGAAAGTATTGAGTGTTGGCAACTAAGACCTTTATTCTCACTCTTTTTTCGCCAAGTGAAGTTTCGACTGTGTCAGACAACGACCTATGGCGGGTTCGCCTTGTGAGATATGGTTTCAGGAAACTGCTAAAGTAGCTCCACACCCGCACATGGAACATGGCGTTTTTGCAGTTGTTACACCCCAGTACCAGAGCTCCACCAATCCCTACGGATCCCAAGTGTCTGTCATGAGAAACTCATACACTATCGACGTTGATAAGCACGACCTGCATCCCTTGAGACTGCTACGATGATTTTAAACTTGCTAAATGAAGATCAAACTGTACTGATTACGTAGAATCTGACGTGGTTCATTTCCTATGATTTGTTGCCTTTCTTAGTCTCTTTTTTTTATTCCGTTCCTGAAACTATATCATTGCTGAGTCTTTCAGTAAAATTGCGGTATGTTAGCTAGGGTTGCGTCGCGCCAGTACTGGATGACGATGTTATCGGGTGACGGGCATTCCCTACTGTGACCTCGATTTACAACAGTGTTTAAAACGACTGGAAGAGGTTTGCAGTGACATGTATGTAACGGTTGTTATCCTTGTAGGAGCGATTTCTAAACAGAAATAATTGCGGCAGCAATGATTTGGGTTTGGTCTCGAAATGTTCAATTTATTTCAGCAAACTCATTTCACCTATTTGCTGCCTGAGGAATGTTCAGGTTTTCCAGCTTGTCACACGGTGATGTAAAGACTAAGGTGTCCAGTCTCCGTGTCTCTTTGTCCTTCTGTATTGCCCTCTTTACGTGACCTTCAGCCTTTTAGATAAGAAATAGCTGATGAGAAATTGTTTCAGGAGACCCGTTCCTGGTCTGTATCTATCTTAAAAGCGTTATTATGCCTTTTCAGTATCCTCCAAAATGAAATAAAACCAAGATTATAGCAGTCCTCTTCGTCAGATTCGGCCTTAGGTACCGTAATATTTAAAAAGCAGTCTGTTTAAACAATTATAGTTCAATAAGTCTCACACGTATGCTGTGATAGACTAGAGGCTTCGTTTGTGTGCAGCAGCTGGGAAATAAATGTGCCAACTGCGAGGTACTGGATAGAAATTCCGTCCCTCAATTGTCGAGGGTAGTCTGTTCATGTTACTCTGGTCCCTCTTTGTTGTGTTTTACTGAAGAAGTAGCACCAGCAGTTATATTACAATCCGTATGACTAACAATACTTTTCGTCCCTCTGGTTTTCATAGAATTAATGGCAGTTGTGTTTAAGAGTGACATATTCGAGACATTACTGTCGGCACCTTTTTGTTCTTTGTTTTGCGTTCACATCAAAACTGCTTCTCACTTCACTTATCAGAAGCTGGAATTGCATTGCAGTCATTTTCTTGTTTAATTTTCTCGCAGCTTATGAGTCCTATTTTTTGGACATTGCGAAGGATTTCCTTACACGATTAAATGGTTCAAATGGCTCTGAGCACTATGGGACTTAACATCAGTCCCCTAGAACTTAAAACTACTTAAACCTAACTAACCTAAGGACATCACACACACCCATGCCCGAGGCAGGATTCGAACCTGCGACCGTAGCAGTCTTGCGGTTCTGGACTGAAGCGCCGAGAACCGCACGGTCACCGCGGCTGGCTCTAACACGATTAGCTTCTCTGGTTTGAAACCGTATGTTATTCGTAGCTTATGAGATTTCTTTGCCCGTGTTGGCGTTTTGTAAATAGCGCTATGTTGCCTTTTCATTTGTGTTGTTGTGTATTAGAGATGGTACTACTGCAAGCATTCATAAAGAAAACCGTTTTCAAGTATATAATATTAAAATGAATGTTAACATGGTCTGGTGGTGCTAAAAAAGTGAATCGTTTCCAGTGAATGCGGTTTTAGGTTTACAGTTCGCTTAAGCCAGAAAAACAAAAATAGCTACGACAGCTGCTGAAGAGGAGAACTGCATAGGTACTGTAATTTCTCTTGTTCTTTGTCACATTCGAGTTGCAGCTGTTGCATTTCGTTATTTTATCGTAATTGTGCTTCTGACAGAAATCATAATAACAGAAATTGAATATAACTCATTGGCCAGTACTAGGTATTTCTGCTCATAGTCAACGAGTAAAAAGCCAGCGACACTGCGTCTTCAGTGGGCTAGCTACCCCGATGTCAATCAGCTCAAGAAACACATCGACTGATTAAATGTCTTCTGCCTGTCGCAAATGTAATGAAAATTAGTATCATTTCAGAACATGTTTGGCAACTATGAGAGCTTCTATTTACTTCCTGGAGTGGTTCAAAACTATACTGCTAAATTCATGCGATATTTTATTGTCATTCAGATTAAATATTCTGAATTATTCTGACTTAAGGGATGACATAGAAGTAGAAAATTTACGTGTTTGAGTCCAGGAAGCTTGTTCCACCAAAAACTGCAGCTTACATCGCCATTTCGCTATTTATGTTATGAATTCTCCCACTTATCCATAAATGGGACAAGAAAGTGCTGTCTGCTACAGCTCCATGCTAGCTTAGGAATAAAGTGTTCACCCTGCAATGAGAACACTGCGTTAATTTTACGCTGTAATCTCGCAGGAGACAAGAATTTTAACCCTTCTGTGAAAGAATCGCTAGCAGGCAGGTCGACAGCCGGTAAATAAATTTTAACTAGTCACTCTTCAAGTACCTTCTGATTTTCTACGCACTAGACCTAAAGGCGAAAAATTTCCAGAACTGGGCACTTGTTAATTTATGATTTTTCTGCTTCTGTCAATTGCACTGACTTAATTGTGGCACTGAATGATTTGTTAACTGATTTCGTTATGTGTACACCCCTACTGGTACATTTTCATACTTTCATGGCAGTCCTTCCTGTACTGCTATTTCAGTATGACTGTGGACTGAACTTAGACACAGACTGCTTCGAAGCCGAGAGTGTGTATTGTCCTGGTAATTCGAGACAACATGAGATACTTTGCTTTATTAGAAAAGACATTTTTGTGACAAGTTGTAATTTCTTTACTTTAGTACAGTGCATACTAAACAGTAATTTTACCTTGGTTTATTGAAGACAAGAGATAAACATTAATGATAAATTAATTAGTTGCAATATAGTCTGTCACACTATGCAAAACAGTCTGACAATGCTTAGACAGTTTTTAGAATTCACGCCTGTAGGCAATACATTAAGGTGACAAAAGTCATGAGGTAGCTCCTAACCTTTTGCCTGGCATAGTGCAGCAACTACATGTGGCGAGGACTCGGCAAGTCGTTGAATGTCCCCTGCAAGTTAATTGAGCCATACTGCCACTATAGCAGTCCATAATTACGAAAGTGTTGCCGGTGCAGAATTTTGTAAACAAGCTGGCCTCTCTATTATGATCCATAAACGTTCGATATGAATATGTCGGACGATGTTGGTGACCAAATCACTCGCTCGAATAGTTCACAATGTTGTTCAAACCAGTCACAAACACGTGTAGCCTGGTGACATGGCGCATTGTCAGCCGTAAAAACTCCATCGTTGTTTGCAGAAAATAATTTCCAAGTAGCCGAACATAAACATTTCCAGTCAATAATCGGTGTAGGATTCCGCCCATGGTAGCTGAGTGGTCAGCGCGACGGAATGTCATACTTCAGGGCCCTGGTTTGGTTCCCGGCTGGGTCGGAGATTTTCTCCGCTCAGGGACTGCGTGTTGTGTTGTCCTTATCAGTTATCGTCATCCTTTCATCCCCATCGACACGCAAGTCGCCGAAGTGGCGTCAACTCGAAAGACTTGCACCAGGCGAACGGTCTACCTGACGGGAGGCGCTAGCCGCACGGCATTTCCATTTCCATCGGTTCAGGTGGACCAAAGGAACCAGTAAACACAGCCCACACATTAAGGAGCCAAAACCAGCTTGCACACTGTCTTGTTGACCACTTGGATCCGTGGCTTCGTGGGGTCTGCGCCACATTCGAACCCTACCAGCAGCTCTTGTCAACTGAAATCGGGACTCATCCGACAGGACCACCGTTTTCCAGTGTAAGGTCCAACCGATATGCTCAAAAGCCCAGGAGAGGCGCTCCAGTCATGTCATTCTGTTAGCAAAGCCACTCGCATCGGTCGTCTGCTGAAAATTAACCCCAAATTTCTCCGTACTGTCCTAACGGATACGTTAGCCGTACGCACGACGTTGATTTCTGCTGGTATGTCAAGCATTGTTGCTTGTCTGTTAGCACTGACAACTCTATGCAAACACCGCTGCCCTCGGTGGTTATGTGAAGGCCATCGGCAACTGCGTTGTGCGTGGCGAGAGAGAATGCCTGAAATTTGATACTCCCGGCACGCTATTCACACTGTGGACCTCGAAATACTTAATTCCCGAACGATTTCCGAAACGGCATGTCCCGTGCGCCTAGCTCCAACTGGTCTGTTAATTCCCGTCGCTGTGTGGTCGTAATTACGTCGGACACCTTTTTATATGAATCTCCTGAGTACAAATTACAGCTTCGCCGACGCCCTGCCCTTTTATACCTCGTATACGCGATACTACCGCCATCTGTATATATGCATATCGCTATCCCATGACTTTATCCAAGCCAGCCGTGGTGGCCGAGCGGTTCTAGGCGCTACAGTCCGGAATCGCGCCACCGCTACGATCGCAGGTTCGAATCCTGCTTCGGGCATGGATGTGTGTGATGTCCTTAGGTTAGTTAGGTTTTAGTAGTTCTAAGTTATAGGGGAATGATGACCTCAGAATCTAAGTCCCATATGCTCAGAACAATTTTAATCATTTGAACTTTTGACAGCTCAGTGTAAAGCTGTACGGTTGAGCGTAATGATAAGGGGGAGGTTCTCGCGAATTCTGTGTGAATGGTGGTAAGTTCCTATGGGACCAAACTGCTGAGGTCATCGGTCCCTAGGCTCACACACTACGTAACCTAACTTAAAGATGGTCGTGCGAAACCCAGCTCGCGCTATTCGTCCACGATACTCAGAGGGCCATTGACACGGGTTGACAGGTAGATGCTGTGTTTCTTGACTTCCGCAAGGCGCTCGATACAGTTCCCCACAGTCGTTTAATGAACAAATTAAGAGCATATGGACCATCAGACCGATTGTGTGAATGGATTGAAGAGTTCCTAGATAACAGAACGCAGCATGTCATTCTCAATGGAGAGAAGTCTTCCGAAGTAAGAGTGATTTCAGGTGTGCCGCAGGGTAGTGTCATAGGACCGTTGCTATTCACAATATACATAAATGACCTTGTGGATGACATCGGAAGTTCCCTGAGGCTGTTTGCAGGTGATGCTGTGGTGCATCGAGAGGTTGTAACAATGGAAAATTGTACTGAAATGCAGGAGGATCTGCAGCGAATTGACGCATGGTGCAGGGAATGGCAATTGAATCTCAATGTAGACAAGTGTAATGTGCTGCGAATACATAGAAAGATAGATCCCTTATCATTTAGCTACAAAATACCAGGTCAGCAACTGGAAGCAGTTGATTCCATAAATTATCTGGGAGTACGCATTAGGAGTGATTTAAAATGGAATGATCGTATAAAGTTGATCGTCGGTAAAGCAGATGCCAGACTGAGATTCATTGGAAGAATCCTAAGGAAATGCAATCCGAAAACAAAGGAAGTAGGTTACAGTACGCTTGTTCGCCCACTGCTTGAATACTGCTCAGCGGTGTGGGATCCGTACCAGATAGGGTTGATAGAAGAGATAGAGAAGATCCAACGGAGAGGAGCGCGCTTCGTTACAAGACCATTTAGTAATCGCGAAAGCGTTACGGAGATGATAGATAAACTGCAGTGGAAGACTCTGCGGGAGAGACGCTCAGTAGCTCGGTACGGGCTTTTGTTAAAGTTTCGAGAACATACCTTCAACGAAGAGTCAAGCAGTATATTGGTCCCTCCTACGTATATCTCGCGAAGAGACCATGAGGATAAAATCAGAGAGATTAGAGTCCACACAGAAGCATACCGACAATCCTTCTTTCCACGAACGATACGAGACTGGAATAGAAGCGAGAACCGATAGAGGTACTCAGGGTACCCTCCGCCACACACCGTCAGGTGGCTTGCGGAGTATGGATGTAGATGTAGATGTAAAGTAACTCACGCTAAGGACAACACACACACACACACACACACACACACACACACACACACACACACACACACATACCTGAGGGAGGACTCGAACCTCCGACGGGGGAAACCGACCGAACCGTGGCAAGGCCCCTTGGACCACGCGTCTACTCCACACGCCGCGAATTCTCTCACTGCTTGTATATGTGCCATGCAATTCATTTAAAAGCATAACACCAACAAAGTCTACCAACTTTGTCAACATCGTAATTTACACGACATGAAAACTGTGTGTGTCCTCACCATTATCATTATTTGCCGAAGCTCTACATTTGTTATTATAGGTCTGCAGACCATGGCTGTGCGAGCATGTAAGTGAGGAGGCTGCTAATTCACCCCCGCCCCCTACATAATGCGTCTGCTTGTTATTTCTTCCTCTTCCTGTCCGGGGATTACTAAACTTCCTGAGCTTCACCAGTTCTACTTGTGCACTCACAAACAGTGAGCTCTGGACGCTAAGTCTTGTAAGCCTGTGAATGTGCGCCTTTCTCTGACTCGAATGTTCTCTGCAGGCTGTCAGACCGCAAGCCCGAACACTTGGTTTAGCCCTTACGCAAGCGAAAGAGAAGTATCCTTTGCTAAATTCTGGTAGTCATTTCTACAGTTTCTAGAACTTTCGGGACTCTTGGTTTCGTGCTACTTCGTTAGCTGAGAAATTTGGAAAATGAATTGCGTGAATACAGGTTGTTTCAAAGTCTCTACAGCAAACAATTATGAATGGTTGCACCTCATTGGGAACAACTTCTGCTCGAGACAAATTGTTCGTAGATGCTTACTGCTGATGACAGGCTTTCGGTATTCGTCAGCCTTTGGATGATGAGATTTCACCGAAATAGCAAGAGCTGTGCTGCACTCTACATACTCCACTAAAATGATAAAGTGATTTTCAAGAAGAAAAACTCAAGAATAAATATGTCTAAGGGGAGAAAGAATGAACATGATTTAGAAGCGAATCAGGAAATTTAGTATCGATTGACACGCTCCCTCTCACACGGAGCAGCTGGATTTTAGACTACGCTGCAGATTTCCTATACATGTCAACGCCACAACCAATAAAAAAATTGGCGAGGTGCGAGTAGGACACACGCTCTAAGGGTTCCGTACAAACATAATTGTGTGTACAGACTCCCAGGAATCGACATTGATACTGGAAAGACATCGGTCCCAGGAATTCCAAGACATCCGAGAAATTTTTAGTTTATAAGGGGCTATCAAAAAGTTTCCGTTTGAGGGCGTTGCTGCAGTGTATACGTAACATAGCGCGACACCGATGCGGGTATATAGCCACCGACAAACAGACAAGGGATTAGTGTAACATAAGTGTATTCCCGATTTGCATGCGGTAAAGGCTGGGACGTTATTACCAACTGTGTCTGGAGACTACCAAGGCGCTACTATTCTTTCTATGCTTGCCGAAAGACAAGCACCGGTAGACATCCACCGGAGAATGAAAACTGTGCAGTTAAAGTGAGACGTCTGGGAATACAGCGACGTGGGGTGCTGCTGCGTCATGACAACGCACGTCCGCATATCGCAAATGTCGTTACACGGAAGTCAGGGCAACTCAGTGGGAGACCGTCGAGCAGCCGCCTTATGGTCCTGACCTCTCACCTTGCGATTATAACGCCTTTGGTCCCTTAAAAGAAGGCCTTGACGGAGGAGGATGTGCAGCAGGCAGTTACGGACTTCTTCACAAATGGTTCAAATGGCCCTGAGGACTATGGGACTTAACAGCTGAGGTCATCAGTCCCCTAGACTTAGAGCTACTTGAACCTAACTAACCTAAGGACATTACACACACATCCATGTCCGAGGCAGGATTCGAACCTGCAACCGTAGCAGCAGCGCTGTTCCTGTTCCGGACTAGAACCTCTCGGCGACAACGGCCGGCGGACTTCTTCACGCAGCAGTATACGGTGTTTTACAAGACGCGTACCTACAACATGGTGTGTGCGTGGGATGATCCCCTCAATGATCATGGCGACTTGGCCTGTTTGGCATATGGGTTCTGGACTGTACGGCCTTTGAAAGGAAAGTTTTTGATCGGAACTTGTAAGTCTGAAGTAGTATAACAAAAGGAGAATTTTCTTTTTGTAATATAATTATAAACTAACAATGTTCTGTTTTTTTTTCAGTTACTTGGACTGTGAAACTTTGCGTCTGGGCAAATTTCATGACCATAGATCAAAGGGAGGTATCCTGTTTCTTGTAATGAATGTTTTGGAGAGTCCAAACTACGTGACATTAGGCGATATCTTCTGATTGCTTTCAGTTGGGAGCTTAAGCTTTTTTACACCGTCAAGGAACCATATACCAAACATAGACCTTAGTACCTGGCATAAATTTCAATTTGATATGTCTATCTGCTCCTAAGAAAAAAAGTTTCTTAACAGCTGGACGGACAGACAGTCAGATAAGGAATGACTATGTTTTTCCTTGTGATACAAGTAAAATTTTACAATTTTCTGGTTTTTTCCTTGATTGGTAGCGTGGAACCTTACTTCTTGCCAAATTTCATTATTCCACGTCAACGGGAAGTACCTGATAGGTTTTGATGAGTGAGGTTGCGAGTTCCTAAATGTGTGACATAAATGGCCGTATCTTTTGATTGCACTGATTTAGAAGTTTAAACCACCGTCCGTGGACCGTAGACCTCAATATGTGGCGTAAATTTCAACTTGGTACGTCAACCCACTCCTGAGAAAAAGGGCATTTAACAGTCGGACAAGCAAGCAGACAGACAGACAGATGGACGGACGTACAGAACAGTGAACCTATGAGGGTACCGTATTTACCGATTGATACACGAACCCCTCAAAAGTAGACCTAGCGTAGCCAGGAAGCGTTAGTGAACATTTTGTCTCTAATCAAAACTGTTCCCTATGACGAGATCTATCACCTCAGGACGTTTGATGCAAAGACTCTGATCCATCCTGTATACAGGGTGTTTCAAAAGTAACAATACACTCTTCTTGGGCGTGATGTATGCTTAAAAATAAGAGTAAAATATTAAATATTATCTTGTCCAAAATTGCTTTATTTCAGAGTTCTGATGCATATCGTCATTTGTAGTTGTTCCGGCGTATCGACAAGCGCCGGCACGAAGATGAAGAACGCATGAGCGGAGAAGGCTGTGAAACGACGTCAGACAATAGCACGTTGACTAGGACGTCACCAAGACAGAAGCGGCCTCTACAACAAGAGAATATTAGCGCCGCTCCTGCCAGCCTCAAGCAGCCAGTATTAGACCGTAACTAGCAGACCCGCACGAGAAGAGCAGTCTTCCTAACTGTTGTACTGAGACTTGTGCCTTACATTAATTGCTTGTATGGGCATTGTATATAGAGAAGGACATTGATTATTTGCGTGTCGCCCATCGCTTGCGATCTACTTTATTGTAGACTACTGGCCATTAAAACTGCTACACCAGAAGCAATGCAGATGATAAACGGGTATTCATGTGACAAATATATTATACTACAACTAACATGTGATTACATTTTTACGCAATTTGGGTGCATAGATCCTGAGAAATCAGTACCCAGAACAACCACCTCTGGCAGTAATGACGGCCTTGATACACCTGGGCATTGAGTCAAACAAAGCTTGGATGGCGTGTACAGGTACAGCTGCCCATGCAGCTTCAACACGATACCACAGTTCATCAAGAGTAGTGACTGGCGTATTGTGACGAGCCAGTTGCTCGGCCACCATTGACCAGACGTTTTCAGTTGGTGAGAGATGTGGAGAATGTGCTGGCCAGGACAGCAGTCGAACATTTTCTGTACCAAGAAAGGCCCGTACAGGACCTGCAACGTGCGGTCGTGCATTATCCTGCTGAAATGTAGTGTTTCGCAGGGATCTAATGAAGGGTAGAGCCACGGGTCGTAACAAATCTGAAATGTAACGTCCACTGTTCAAAGTGCCGTCAATGCGAACAAGAGGTGACCGAGACGTGTAACCAATGGCACCCCATACCATCACGCCGGGTGATACGCCAGTATGGCGTTATTCGGTTGGAAACTTTCCTCGTGTCAGCACGTTGTAGGTGTCGCCACCGGCGCCAACCTTGTGTGAATGCTCTGAAAAGCTAATCATTTGCATATCACAACATCTTCTTCCTGCTGGTTAAATTTCGCGTCTGTTTCACGTCATCTTCGTGGTGTAGCAATTTTAATGGCCAATAGTGTAATAAAAACCATTAATGTGATTTGCTTGAATTGTTGTACAGCTATCCGAGAATGCAGCATCCTTTAAGCACTGTATAAGAGACGAGTGGGCAGCACCCCACAGTAGTAGGCATTACATCATGGGCCAGTGAAGGCTTTTGGTGTGTCGTTTTCGCCTGTATCCACTGATGTCGCTGTTCGGTTGATTCTGGCACGAAATGTCTTTGTTCACTTAACTTCTGTGAGGTACGACATACTCCATGGCGCTGCCGTAGCGTAGCAGCAGCTGGGGTACTTCGTACATTCGGCAGTCGTGTACGGTGTGATGATGTACTCTAACAGTGAATACGCAAATATGCACGTCCTTTATGGTGCAGCAGAAGGCAATGCACGAACAGCAAGCCGACGGTCTCTTCCAAAGAGAAGCGTACCAAACCATCAGATTTTCACAGCTGTGCACAGGCGTTTAAGGAATAAAGGCATTCGTGGTGCAGCACGGTTAGGTCGGCCTCGACTGTATGGACTGGGTATTCGATCCGCAGCTCGTGGTCGTGCGGTAGCGTTCTCGTTTCCCACACCCGGGTTCCTGGGTTCGATTCCCGGCGGGGTCAGGGATTTTCTCTGCCTCGTGATGACTGGGTGTTGTGTGCTGTCCTTAGGTTAGGTTTAAGTAGTTCTAAGTTCTAGGGGACTGACGACCATAGATGTTAAGTCCCATAGTGCTCAGAGCCATCTGAACTATTTTGAACTGGGTATTGGCAACATCCTGGAAATGGTACACGGCGATCCAACCATAAGTACTAGCCATATAAGTGCCACTATAGGTGTCCCTCAATCAAATAATGGCGCCAGCGCGGCGCGGGGTGGTCGCGCGGTTCGAGGCGCTGTGTCACGCATTGCGCGACCCCTCCCGCCGGATGTTCGAGTCCTCCATCGGGCAGGTGTGTGTGTGTGTGTTGTTCCTAGCATAAATCAGTTTAAGTTAGTTCAAGTAATGCGTAAGTCTGGGAACCGATGACCTCAGCAATCTGGTCCCTTAGGAATTCACACACATTCGAACATTTTACGGCACCTGTTTCGTAGACAGCAATTCCACTCACTTCACCTGCGGAAGGTACAGGAGCTGACACCTTTAGGCTACCCGATATATCAGAATTTCTGTCAGTGGTTGCTGACGGGCAAACTACTCACCCACTGTTCGGTCGTCGAGTACTGTTTACGGATGAGAGCCTCTTTATCTGCGCAAGTCTCGTGAACGCCCATAACACGCATGTGTGGGCATAAGACAATCCTCACATAACTACTGTGTGAGGATATCAACATCTTTTTTAAGCGAACATTTGTGTTAAAGTGGACAGTCCGTTACTCAGACCGCATGTTATTCCACAGCGGCTGACTGGCAGAGAGTATCGACAGTTATTGGAACATGAATTTGGTGGTGTGCTTCATGTTGTCCCACTCGCTACAAGAAGCAACTTACGGTTTAGGCACAACGTTGCTCCTGCACATTTCAGTCGGGAGGCAAGAGAGTGTCTCAACCTTGCTTGTACGATAAGTGAATAGGTAGCGCAGGACCACTTGCTTGGTCCCCCACGTCTCCGGATGTTAACCCCCCTTCGGCCCGTCTCAAGGAGCTCGTGATGGTGTTGCAATCGACAATGTAGCACAACCACAGCAGCGAAATCAAAATGGCTAAGACTTGGACCATGTCGTTGTCTTCGTCTTCACATCATTTTGAACGTGTTTTGCGGTAAACGAGCAGTACGTAGTATTTCGAATTTCTGTTTCCTTCGTGTCGTTGCTTTCTGAGAAGTACTTTTGCGTTGTTTGTGGTGGACTTATCTCCCCTACTCTATTGCATATCTCTGAAATTGAGCAATTTCAAACAAAACTTTATTTAACATTTTACTCTTATTTTGATGCACACATGACACCCACGAAATGTTTACAGTTACTTTCGAGTCAAAACCTGTATAAATACTTTCAGCAAATTGTTTCTCCTCCCCCCCCCCCCCCCCACCGCCACCACCATGCCCTCGCTTAGATCCTCAGATCGTGATGACTGGGTGTTGTGTGATGTCCTTAGGTTAGTTAGGTTTAAGTAGTTCTAAGTTCTAGGGGACTGATGGCCATTGATGTTAAGTCCCATAGTGCTCAGAGCCATTTGAACCATTTGAGATCCTCAGAGGCGTTTCCTGCCTCTGGTGCACAGCGTCGTTGTCTGATAGGCAGTGTGGTGATCAGAGTATATAACCCCGACTCACGATGTCCAGTAGTGTCGATTTCAACAGCCATTACTCAGGCCTGCAGCGTCTCATCTCCACTCGAGGTTACAGAGAAGCTGCGTAGTACCGCCGACCCACATCGCGGGTAATGCCAGCTGCCAAGCGGCACACAAGTGCTCCCCTCTTTAGCAAACCCAGAAACAAAAAAGAAATAACACACGAAGAACCGACCGCAGCGGCGCGGATATTACTGCTGGGCCGGGCCTGCAGTACGACTGATTGCGAGCCGGCGGCGGAGCCTTTGAGCGGCCAATTAACCTCGGGATCCCTCGCGCTCACTCTGCAGCCGAGTACTCCCAGCTGGAGAATGTCGGCCAGCCGTAAAACGGGCGCCTATTAACGCCGCTTGTACTTTGTTTTTGAATCCGGGCTGGCACTTTTCGCTAAGGCGGCTGTCGTACACTGCGCAAACGGCCAGCCGCGAGTATATTGTGGTGCTGAATGCGGTGGACCTGTGTTATCCCTGCGAGGCCTCTGAGAGGTTGGTAACAATGGCAGAAGTCGCTCACCTCTTCGAGTGTGGGGCGCGCACCTGCGTGGGGAACGAAATATTCCAGCCAGGCAGGCGGGCTGCGGTTGAGCGCTGATCGAAGCTAGCAACAGCCCTTCCTTTCTCTCACTAGCGCTGCGCGCGGGATAATACCGCCGCGGCGCTTAATAAGCATACAGGTGCAATCATTTCAGTGTCATCAGTTCCTAATACACTGGAGCGCCAGGGAAACTGTGACAGGCATGCATATTCAACAGGCAAAATACGGCGCTACGGCCGGCAACGGCTAAACAAGACAAGTGTCAGCACAGTAGTTTATCTACTACTGCTGCCACAATGGCAAGTTATCAAGATTTAAGTGAGATTGTACGTGGTGTTATAGTCATCGTACGAGAAATGGGACACAGCATCTCCGAAGTAGCGATGAAGTGGGGGTTTTTCCGTACGACCATTTTACGAGTGTACCGTGAATATCAAGAAGTTGGTAAAACATCAAATATCTGACATCGCTGCGACTGGAAAAAGATCCAGCAAGAACAACAAGTGTCAGTGTGCGAAGCATTCAACGAACATAATCGTTATGGGCTTTCGGAGCAGAGGTCCCATTCGTGCACCATTGATGACTCATGACACAAAGCTTTACGCCTCGCCTGGGCCCGTCAACACCGACATTGGACTGTTGATGACTGGACACATGTTGCCTGGTCGGACGAGTCTCGTTTCAAATTGTATCGAGCGGATGGACTTGTACGGGGATGGAGACAAGCTCATGAATGCATGGACCCTGCATGTCAGCAGGAGACCGTTGAAGCTGGTGGAGGCTCTGTAACGCTGTGGGGCGTGTGCAGTTGAAGTGATATGGGATCTCTGATATTTCTAGATACGACTCTGACAGGTGAGACGTACGTAAGCATCCTGTCTGATCTCCATCCATTCATGTCCAATGTACATTCCGACGGACTTGGGCAATTCCAGCAAAACTACGTGGCACCCTACACGTCCATAATTGCTACAGAGTGACTTAAGGAACACTCTTGAGTCTAAACACTTTCGCTGGCCACCAAATTCCCCAGATATAAACAGTATTGAGCATATCTGGGATGCCTTCCAACGTGCTATTCAGAAGAGATTTCCAACCGCTCGTAATCTTACGGATTTATGGACAACCCTGCAGGATTAATGGTGTTACTGCCCTCCAGCACTACTTCAGACGTTATTTGAGGCCAAGCCACGTCGTGTTGCGGCACTTCTGCGTGCTCACGGGGACCACACACGATATTAGGCAGGTGTACCAGTTTCTTTGGCTCTTTAGTGTAATTCTCAGGAAAATTTTCTCTTCCCACGATGCTGCAGAAATATTTCAATTGTAATGGGGATTCTTTTCACTATTAATAATTGTAAAAGATATCAGAATGATTATTGTAGTATTTCTGCACTGGAGAGATTTGGCTTTATGTCAGTTCCGTCCGCTAGTGAGGCATATAATTAACGCCAATAAACTGTGTGCGACGCGTGCTGACAAACCGATCATTCAATGTATCAAAATGTATTTGCACGTAATTAAACCGAAATAATATGCATGTTACCTCTCAACCGTCAAGTTAATGCCTAGAAAATATATAGAATGCCTAGAACTTTTTGGCAAGGTTTTCAATTTAACAGTAATTTAATACTTTCCATGGAGAGCTGCATCAAACCAGTCTCAGGACTGAAGACCACAACAACAACAACAACAACCCCAAAAGTGTATAAATTGCCTAGCTATTTTACAAATTGCGAAATAGACAGAGGCAAAGTATTAAATTACAATTAAATTACCTCTTGAAGTATTAAAATTATAACAAGTGTTTGTTTCTGAAAATTGGTCAAGTCTGAAGTGGATGTGTTGTAATAGATATTTGAACATTACGAATAAGTAATAAATAATTGATAAAACAATTTTAACAGTAAGTACAAGTGTATAACGAACAATAATTTAACCTAAACTCAAAATTAGATATACGTGGAAGCTGTACTTCTTTTATGCTTTATTTATTTACAGCAAGCATAACTGAAACGACTCTTTAAGTTGGAAATAACTTTCACACGTTTCTTATTATTTCCTTAGGGCGTTCGTCTTTTAAGAAAACAACATTGCTTGAAAAATTAGTCCTCATTATCTATAACTCTCTATAAAATTTTTGTTTCATTGAATTTCCGCAATCATCAACCACGACATGTTCGCAATCCAAAAATTTCTCTTGACGGGACAAACACAGCTGTGATTTATAAAGTCTATAATAGTTGTAAAAATTATTTATTTCTAAGGAAGAGAACTACCCGGTTTTAGGACGAATGCCCCATCTTTTTTATATTAAAATGTGAGTCTGCAAAGGATGCATAATTAAGGTAAAAATAGGTTAAAGTAATATATCCTTGGTACATTCTCTTGGATGCCATGTACCAGGCAAGCACAGTTACAACCTACATTAACCTGTTTAATCCTACTTATGCATCATTCATAGACGAACATTTAATTATGGACCCGAGATGGGACATTCGTCCTGACACCGGGTAATGTTTCTCTTTTTAGAAACAAATATTTTTTCAACTGAGCGGATTTTATCAGTCACAGTGTTCAGTCATCACGTGCAGCTGCTGTTTCAGCGACAGCGACATGCTGACACATCTGAACTCCAACCGGACCGAACTGACACTGTTCCATAAGCGATGTCTGTGGATCTTGTAATTGTCAAAACATTTAAATCGTCTTTGTTTCGTACTCTGTCATAACATAACCGGCTTTCTATTAAATACGTATTAAGCAAGATGCATTTCATACCCAGCCCAATGATTTTTGGTATTCTATATACTGCCTAGGTATTTCATAAAATCCCAGACTTTACAGCTGGCGGTAGCATATAAAAGATACATATAGACTTTGAGGAATTATGCAGGAACGAACTGAGATTACAAACCCATTTTGTTGACGTCACTACTTACACTGCAGGGTGTCGAAGGTATAGAAAGCAACGCCTGACGCACGGCCACTCCATCCTCGGCAAGCATGAATTTGTACACAGGAGGGCCGCAGTGGACCGGATAACGTTAAGGACGTTAGATTGAACGCGCCCACTTTTCCTCCAAAAACACTTTAGAGATTTTTTCTTTTCTCTACCTTTAAAAAGCTGAGCTGGCTGCTCGAGTAATAGCCCATTTAAGACTCATGGGATTTCCAGATATCATGCGATTTCGTTGTGGGGCAAAGAGGAACCAAATCTGGATCACTTGAGGTTTTTTTTTTTTTCCAAATGCGGCATTTGCCCCACAACCTAGGAAAACCCCCACAAAACTTGGTCATAACCTGGGAATTTTTTAAAAATTTATTTCTGTCCCAGACAGAAAATATGATCCTTGGTGTACATGCATGTATATTTTTTCATGTGTATACCAAGTAAAGGCTATGACATGTCGCACATACAAAGTGTACCTGACATGAATGATGATAATCAAATGGCAGCAGACGTTTCCCGACGTTTCACTTTTTACTGCAGGAGACATCTTCGGAGGTAAGAAAGCAGCTACACTAAGAACACCACAATCCTTCACATGGTGGTAAGGCGGGTACCAGGTTGAGATTCATAGGGAGAGTCCTTAAAAAATGTAGTACATCAACAAAGGAAGTGGCTTACAAAACACTCGTTCGACCTATACTTGACTATTGCTCATCAGTGTGGGATCCGTACCAGGTCGGGTTGACGGACGAGATAGAGAAGATCCAAAGAAGAGCGGCGCGTTTCGTCACAGGGTTATTTGGTAAGCGTGATAGCGTTACGGAGATGTTTAGCAAACTCAAGTGGCAGACTCTGGAAGAGAGGCGCTCTGCATCGCGGTGTAGCTTGGTGTCCAGGTTTCGAGAGGGTGCATTTCTGGATGAGGTATCGAATATATTGCTTCCCCCTACTTATACCTCCCGAGGAGATCACGAATGTAAAATCAGAGAGATTCGAGCGCGCACGGAGGCTTTCCGGCAGTCGTTCTTCCCGCGAACCATACGCGACTGGAACAGCAATGACAGTGGCACGTAAAGTGCCCTCCGTCACACACCGTTGGGTGGCTTTCGGAGTATAAATGTAGATGATGCTAGTTGCGTTATCGATCGTCATTCTGTTGGTACAACTTAACACATTCTTTTCTATTAAAATAATTATGGTGTTTACAAATCTCTGTAGCCCCTCTACACATACGTGCATGGTAGTACATTGTTTCGCTAACTCCGACGTCGACCGTTCGTGTGCCACCTTTATCCCAGTACGAAATAATGAAGTCATAAAAATGTAACACGAAACATTACTGACCAATCAGACTGAGTAACGAGAGGGGAATAAACAATACATTAATTTGTTCCAGAAAGATTTGTTACAACGCTACGCAGTAGGAGGAAGCGCTTAAGGAACGAAGTACCCGGCAAGTCTGTGCGTTTCAGTGACAGCAGGGTGACAATGGCCCAGCCACCAAATAGTGTCGGCATGCTATTGCTACTGATCAAGAAATGAAATTGTGTGTACAACGCCAGTCGTTGTTTCGTTTGGTTTTCTGACTGACGTAATGCTTTGCGTTGCATCAGACCAAATCATTACTTGAAATTAATGTTCAATCTTGAAAGGAGTCCACTGGGGAACACTTTTGTGTGGCACCCGAATACGATAATAATGTAAATGTAAACTAAAAGAAACTATTATATTATAAACGATATGTGCCTCTGATAGGCTTTATAATGAGTATTGCTGACTGTGTACGACCGCAGAGCCAAAGATACTGGTTCTGGTCTGAGACTGTAGTGTTGGAGTAAGAGAGCGCTGGGCGCACAGTTGTAGGTAGCTGTCTGTGAGAGAGAGACGATGGAGCAGGCACTGTGCTCTGTGAAGCCACCAAGTGTTAGATTAATGCAGCAATTACGAGAAAATGTAAGCAGAAGTCTTCTCGCAAGCAAATTAAACATGTTAAATATCTATGACTTTGGTTTTGCCAGCGCATTTGTATATTAGAGTTGGCTGATAATTTGTAATTGTTGAGTAACCCCAGAATGTACGTAAACTGATTTGATAAAAAGGCTAGTTAGATGTTTCAGTTTTGTAATGTTTCTAAGATTTGTTAACAGAGCTATATGTAATTTTATGATTCACATTTATGCTGTTTTAGTGAGATTAGATAATACTTGCTGTTTAAATCATTGTTTGTGCATCAATTGCTAAATATGATGAATTTTTCTAACCAACTTCAGTTTCTCAAGTGTTTTTGAAAAGACAAACGTAACTTGCAATGTAATTTTGCTAAAAAAATCTGTGTTTGTAACTCACCACAATCAGTAACAAAAAAATGGCTCTGAGCACTATGGGACTTAACATCTATGGTCATCAGTCCCCTAGAACTTAGAACTACTTAAACCTAACTAACCTAAGGACATCACACAACACCCAGTCTTCACGAGGCAGAGAAAATCCCTGATCCCGCCGGGATTCGAACCCGGGAACCCGGGCGCGGGAAGCGAGAACGCTACCGCACGACCACGAGCTGCGGACACAACCAGTAACACCTTCCTTTCCAGGTCATATGTTTTTCAGAGATTTTGGATTTTTCATTAAATGTTTCCATTTATCAGCCAAAAGAATTTCGTGTACATTCCAAAGTATTATGGCCGACATTGCGCACTGCTGATCCCGTAGCTAGCATGTTTTACTTTTTTCACGAGAAACCAGAATATATCGCGTTCCACCGTTGCTGCTTTAGAGGTAAGACAATTTAATATATTTTTTATGTGCACAGGGACCAAGGTTATCCGTTCTGAACAGGGCCAGAGGATTCAGTGCCTAAGGGGCCAAATGTGTTTTGCAGTGACAATAAATCTTTATTGATATTGCATTTCCCAATCAATTCGTATAAAGTTTTGCTAACAATGACACAGAGTAAGCACACCACTTTAAGTTACAACACACTACACGATAATTTGAGTTTTGTATCCATTCTACAGTTCAGACATTGATTCAACGTAATCAGATATTTAAAGGTTAGACAGGGAAATTAAAGACACAGTGTGTGTATAATTTATTCGAAAATATGTTTAAAATGTGTTTCGATAGTTCTTTGTTTTTCTTAGTAGACTATGGTTAGTTCTGTGATAGTAATTAAATATAGTTTTTGGCTTGAGAGATGAGTAATTATCGGTACAATGTTTAATTAATCTGTGCATATTTACGTAAAATTAGATATTTACTCTTGGAAGTGACAGAAACTCTGAAAGAGCCGAACTTTAGATTTCGTGTGGGTTATAAATTATTCAAGCACGCAACCAGATATAGTTCCAGGGTACAAAACATTGGAAATCGCAATGAAATATTCATTGTGCTTATTTGGGAACTTGAATATTTGAGCTCTGCTGCGGGTAGTTTCACCTGAGTTTTTGGGCGTTTTGTATTGGGAGTGTGGGAACAGACAGCAGACAGTCTCCACCGTATTTCCACATTCCCAAATAACAGAAACGCCACGATATTAGTCTCACTGAATTTTAATTCATGGTTTACATCTCGGAAAACATGTTCTTCTACGACTGATTTCCAATGCGTCCCTGGCGGCAGTTCCTCTATTCTCGACTAAGCAGGTGTTAACAGTTCCATTTGTGGTTCCACTGGAACTACACGGAGTTCAGTGTATCGCAGCTGTCTCTAGTGGATGCCGTACAGAAGCACATCATGCACAGGGAACAGGAAACCAACAAATTCGTTTCCAGGAAACCAGCAAATTTGTTGTTACAATACTATGATTTTATTAAGGTTAATCATTACTATGCTCGAGTGTACAGAGAGGCTACAAATTTCAGAAGCACAATAACAACTTTAACCTAAAAGAAGAAAGAGTGCAATTAGACTAAACACTGAAATTAGATAAGTTGTGGCCTTGAAACAAACGCCGCCGCTTCTTTTTCCCAGTACGAACTCCGTAATATACGTTGGCGCGACTTCTTGGCCTTAGGCAGCAGTTTGATGACGTCATGAACCGGGAGTAGCGTAGATATGTACGAACAGTTGGGAGCTGCCTGACGTTGTTTGAGATTGTGACTACTTCCTGAGTGTTTATGGCCTCTGATTGCATCTCCAGCTGTTCTGTAGGAATACATGCCCCAACTACCACATAACCCATTTTCTAAGATAAAATACAGTTCACAATGGTCAGTAATGTCCAATCTATAATGCTGAATAAAAACTGCAAACATTATTATCTACTGCCAATGACTGCACTGCAAATTATTCCGGCCTCTCTTTTGCTCTTAACATGGTGAATAGAGACCTTTTATTACTGTAGCCATGGAGGTTTTTCAGCTGGCTAGTGAAAGAGGAGATAACGTAGGAAAACAGGGACTGTCAGAAGTTGTTTGATGCTGAAAGTCATCACAAGGCAGCTCTAGAACAAGGAAGGGCAATGTCATGCCCGCACAGCAGGAGCGTCCAAGTACCAGGACACGTGCCAAAAAAACGGCATTGTACAAGAAATGAAAATGTATCCTTTTTTTGCTAAATAAAATCAGGGGACCAAGTGAAAACACAGATTTCAGAACGTGGGACGGGCCATTGAGCACTGCCATGCGATACAGGAATGTTTGTTATGATCTTAGTAAGGGGTTTTGTGACTGACTCACAGTGATTATTTAGCTATATGGGATACGTTCCCGTGTGTGCATACATGCAAAGTTTGTGGTTGGATGTGGCTGGAAATCTGCCATATAATGGAAGATACTTTCTGTCTTCTTCCCTGCGCATCCCTTCCTCGTTAACAATGACCAAATCTATAGAAGCAGGAAACTGTTGAACTTATTTATCAAACTATTACTGGTCTGAACTTGCAAGGTCTAGTGCAGATGGTGGCAAGATTCTGACAGTGGTTGAGCCAGTTAGGTTTCGTAAAGTCAAGTCAAAACTCACTTGGTTCAGGGAGATGGAAGAGATACTCCTGCTTCAGAGACGTCATCAAGAAATCACTTCATCTCAGAGAGCTATAGAAGATATCTGCAAAGAGAGATGTCACCGAGTTAGAGCAAAGTACAGGTACCGAGCTAAACTTAGAATTCCCAGCCGCTACTGCAGCCATCTTCCACACTCGCACAACTTAAGAGTGGTAAGCACACCGAAGTGAGGGGCGATGCAAAGCTAGTTAATTTTCATCGGGGTTTAATTGCGCAGATTTAACATTCAAAGCCAGTAAGTTACGCCAATCACATGCTTTGGCGAAAGTATTGGTATTCACTCTTGATTTTCCGGGAATCTTTCTTTAAATCACAAACTACTTTTCGCAACCATTGACCATATTCTTGACATAGTTTCATATTGTGACAAAGCTATAGTTCGAATTTGCGATCCCTTGCCCACTTATTAAATGTTTATATATTCGATTCAGTGGTTAAATCACTTTTTCTTGATGTCTGATGACAATAAGCCAAACTGTCGCAGTGACCAGCAATTTCCTTTTGTAGTTTGATGGGTCCCTTCATTACTATGTCCGTGTGAGATGCGGTACCTATACTTCTTTAATTGCACCACCCATAATAATTTTCATATAATGAGTCGTTATACATCGTGTGGGATTGATCCTCTTAAATTTGTTTGATCTTATGGGAAGCTTCCATTCCCTGTAAGTCGCTGTGGATAGGGTCTGTAGCATCTTAGAGGTGTGATAAAGAGTTCAGCCGAAACTCCACACAGAACTTTAAGATGAAACGTTAGCCAGAGAATGTGCCCTTAAAATAAATATTACCCAAAATGCAAATACCGGTGGTGGAAGCCTGGATTGTCTAAATAAATTTATATTCAGGAATTCGAAAAGGTGAGTGACAGCCAAACACACCCTTACGAAAGGTCATTAAATTTTAATAAACGACAATTCTCTATGTCATTGGGACTGTGTGATAAAATCAGAAATAGATGCAGAGATGCATGTACACGAGTAAATTTGTCAGACACAGTGGCTATAATCTTAGTGGAGCCTATGGCCGGGCACTACAAATGAAGAACAAGAACTAAAACTTGATATCAAAAGGGAATTGGGGTGTCAGGGCGACATCCGTTTTACTTCCACCCCGTGATTCTGTCCCAGGGGAATGAGGCTGCTGCACCCTCTTCTCTGCGCATGTCCCACAATTACGCACGCAAATCCCACCCAGTTGTCATTTCACCAGTAGCGATCAGTTTCACTATTATATAAGAATCATCTTTCAGTCTTCAGAATGAGTGAGTTCCCGATAGACAAGAATATCTACGAAAGCTTGAATTTTAACACAAACGTGACGAGGTTTACATAGGAAGGAAACGTTAACCATTAATATCGGGAAGAATTCTGAAGCAAAATTAGACACCTCGAACGGGTGTGCAATAGTTAACTATCGCACACCCGTACGAGATCCCATCAGAGTGTATGACTGTCCTACCTATTGAAGCAAATAGAACATCCTACGCTGGAACCTACTGATTTCTTAAGACAGAAGGATTTGAAATTTTAAAGGTTGGTGGATGTCAAATAGCAAAGGGATTAGATTTAGTGTTTAACTCGTGTCCAGTAACCTGAGTGCTACACATTTACTGATGTAGGTAGCTGGCTAGCAGAACTGCTACAGATTGTAGCTTCTGTGTGTGCCTCAAACGCAGACACTAAGCATTTGTCTTTGGCACCCAAGGGCATGCCGTCTGCTCCACTCTCGTTATTAAACACTGTGATTACCCAGTCCTTAGTTTTATGAAGAGGTGGCTAGCGAAGGCCATAGTTATCTACTAGAATAATGTAGCAGAGACTGCAATGGACATGGTACTTAATGTCGAGGCTGGCAGTCGTTTCATGATCATCAACACACGAATATAAAGAGTGGTAACTACAGTTGTGTTTGACACCTTGAAATTTGCAGTACCACCCGAAAGACGTTGATATCTGGCATACGCATTCCTGTACATGCGCTTACGACAGATACATCTGTCACACGTACCGGGTGGTTATAATTAAAGTGCATCTAATCACAGAGGTCCAGTGTGTGCTGTAATTATCGTATGGCAGCAAACCTTGGTAGAAACTCTAATGGGTTAATGCGGGACCCATTTACACTGAAAGAAAAAGAATAATTCAAATTTTGGCCAGCAGGTGCAAATCTGGCACTGCGAATGCAAGAAAGACGTATAGAAATGTTTCGATGTGTAATTGATAAGGAACAGGACGTCGGCAGTAAAGGTGTAACAACTGAGATAGGCACGATGTTGATTTTATTGTTAACCGCCGCTTTCACAGTTTGTTCAGTGTGAGCAACCGAGATGTCGACGAGGTGCTGTACAGTACCAGATTTGTACCTACTGGACAAAACTGGAACTAATTTTTTCCAGAATTGCGGTTCCGCGTTAACGTGTTAGCAGATCTACTAAGTTCGGTCCCATATGATAATTACAGCCCGCAATCGACCTCTGTGTGAAGCTGCACTTCAATTATAACCGCCCTGTACATCTGGAAGATCGTGAGTCAGATACATACACACTAGGTAATAAATATTAACACGTTAGACAAAATCTCGCGGATAGTAAACTTCAACAAGATTCTGAATATAAAAGGTATCTGGAAAGCCGGCCGCTGTGGCGGAGCGGTTATAGGCGCTTCAGTCCGGAACCGCGCTGCTGCTACGATTGCAGTTTCGAATCCCGACTCGGGCATGCAGAGTGGTAACTACAGTTGTGTTTGACACCTTGAAATTTGCTGTACCACCCGAAAGACGTTGATATCTGGCATACGCATTCCTGTACGCATTCCTCAGCTCAGTTAGGTTTAAGTAGTTCTAACTCTAGGGGACTGATGATTTCAGATGTTAAGTCCCATAGTGCTTAGAGCCGTTTGAACCTTTTTTTTGTATCTGGAACTATAAAACTTCACAAACACTATGAATCGAAAGTCATACTTGCAATGCAGAATCTGAGGACTTTATGTTCTATTTTTTCTGCCTCTTTGAGGCATTATACTCCGATTGTGGACGTTTCTGATGCGGAGTGAGTCTGGTAGTACAACTGTAATGTAGTGCTTCAGTTTCGCCTGTTTTGACATATTTCTTTTATTGTATTGCGTCCATGTGAGTTTATGCGCTTTCTGATCTTGCTCTGTTCATTCTATGTGGGATATACTTGTATATATTACCCTAGATATTTGAATATTTCGACTGTGTTAACCTTTCCATATTGTGTTTGCAGGGCTTGCGTATTGTTCTTTCTTTCCACGCATTGCGTTTTCTCATATGGTATAGTTTGGTTGAGACTTGGTGTAAGTATTACAGTGTTTCCTGTGCACATCTCTGTTGTTACCTAAGTACTGCTGGGTCATCTAGGAATGCTAGACTTTTATGATTCTCTTGTTTCCTAACTGAATCTCTTTCACTTTTTCTTCCCGCTGTTTGACAATTTTGTCAAAGACCATGCTGAATAAAAGAAGTGAGAGCCGCTCTCTTGTGTTACCGCTGCATGTATCTCTAACGCCTCTGAAATCTCTTCCATAAATTTTATTTTGGATGTGGTATCTGCGATTGTCTGTCGTGTGAGGACTATAGTTTTTCTTTCTATGTCATATCTTATAGTGTGTCAATAAGTGTCTGCCTGTCTAATCTCTAACGCTTCTGAAATCTCTTCCATAAATTTTATTTTGGATGTGGTATCTGCGATTCTCTGTCGTGTGAGGACTATAGTTTTTCTTTCTATGTCATATCTTACAGTGTGTCAATAAGTGTCTGCCTGTCTATGGAGTCCAAGTCCACGAATATGAATTCCACGAATGTGACCACAGTGTTATTTGTCTGAGAGACATTCACGAGTATTCTCAGTTTCCACATCGGTACAAAACACAAACTTTCTCTTCTTAAGCCTGTTAGGTATTCACCTATTTTTATATCAGCAGTTGGCCGCACGGTCACAGTAGCATACTACTCTGACAGCCACAGTTATGAACACACAATTCGTAAATGAACACACATATTCATTTGTTTTCTTATTCGGGTAGGTGAAAGAAAGGGCAGGTACAATGGAATATGGCACTGAGGCATTGTAAATATGAGTGTGGGACTCAGAGAAGCCGCAAAGCTTAGTGTACTTCGCGAAAGTGCATCAGAAATAAACAGTTAGCAGGAAAGTTTTACATAAAATATGAAAAATACGTAAACAGTGGCTTATACGAACCACTCAGCTGCTCACTCCTTTCATACCACAGATAATTTACTAATTGCTCCGTAAATTTAGGTGCTAGAGATATTGCGATGAGGCTGTTTCGATTCTGGATTTGGTATCACGGATTGTAATTTTTCTTTAGCCTTCTAGCAGTTTAGGAGTGTATCGAAGTATTTTTTCTAAGAATTCTGCAGTTTTCTTTAGTATTTGTTTCTACAGATCCAAATTTTTATCCTCCGTTACTCGATAATTCGCGTATCTGGACAATTTGAACGGCGTATCTGAACGATTTAGGGTAGTTTTGCTTAAACCTAAATATAATACATTTAATACACATTTACAGTAAGCTATAATTGGGTGAGAAATATTTTTGACAAATGATCGTAGCTAGTTTCAGTACCTAACTGGTTGTAGCTAACTTGTCGATCTCTCTGCGAATAGCTTTATCAAGTTGTTCAGAAATGTGTTTGTCCAGAAAGCGTTGCCTTACAGATGCTAATTTATAGCAAGGTAAATTGTCGTGCTCTCACAGCCATCTCCTCCAAAGTGTTCCTCTATTACAGAATGTTGTAAAATGTGATCACATTCGCACTCATGTAAAGTTTTCTTAACTGGTGTAAGGGGACCATACCTTAACCATCAGAAACACCGCCATACCGTAACATCGCGTCCTCCATACTCTTCCATACTTCAATGCAGGTACTACACGTGATGGCAGGTAACGTTTAAGAGGCATTCGCCAAACCCAAACCTTCCCGGACTGCCAGAGGCTATAGAGTGATTCATCACTCACAATCACTCGTTACCAGTCATCAAATCACAAATGGCTCTGAGCACTATGGGAATCAACTGCTGAGGTCATTAGTCCCCTAGAACTTAGAACTAGTTAAACCTAACTAACCTAAGGACATCACAAACATCCATGCCCGAGGCAGGATTCGAACCTGCGACCGTAGCGGTCTTGCGGTTCCAGACTGCAGCGCCTTTAACCGCACGGCCACTTCGGCCGGCCATCAAATCACAGACAATCAAAAAACAACCTGAATCGGTTTCTCTCATGCATAAGTAACACGATTCAAGTCCGTTACCGTTTGAATTACCCCATAACTTCGATAAATTCTTTGTAGAATGTCTCAGAGACCCGCCCACATACTACAAATCCATGAAAACTCTGATCTCTGACATCTGTTTTTTTAGCTTCCGCTTCCCTAGAAAAGTATCACGCCCTTCATTGATATAAATATTAATATGTATTGCAATATTTTCATCCAAGAGTAACTTTAGAACATCTGTTTTTGTCTTTGTTATACGGACTTAATTTTTGGATCCAGGTAAATGTGTAAATGAGATTACAAGATATTGCTCTAACATAGGTAGGTTATTACTTTTCCTCAATTTGTTTCCTAAAATAAATATATTATCCTGAATTATTTCTTTCTGTGATTCAAATTCATGATTTTATAACACTTCTTGTTCTGTTCCTGAATCATGACAGCTTCCATCTATGGAATCCTCCTCCTCTGAGCCAGCATTGTAACTGTCAGAATCTTCATTATTTAGCTCATGGAACCATTCCAGCCATAAACCAGCATCTCTGCTACACCATGTCCTAGGTTTTCTTTTACCTTTGACATTTATTTTATAAACTGAAAGCATTGAGAAAATTCAGTTTTTTTAGATAAATATTCTAGAGAAAAAGTAAATTAACTGTAATTAGTTTCGTTATACCTAAAATTACGGACACGAAGACTGGATCTAATCTAGGAAAATAATGAAATGACATGAAATTACTCCCGAAGGTCCCGAGTTCGAGTCTCGGTCCGGCACACAGTTTTAATCTGCCAGGAAGTTTCATGTAATTACTATGTTTGAGACGTAACAATAGATCTCGCACGGATGACGAGTGTACTCCAAGCTACAGTGTAATTTACGTAACTGAAAGGCAAAAATAGCTGAAGCAAACGGATGAAGTGCTAACGGAGAGGGTCGTGAAATCTAATGGGACTTAACTACTAAGGTCATTAGTCCCTAACCTTGCACACTACTTAACCTAAATTATCTTAAGGACAAACACACACGCCCATGCGCGATGGAGGACTCGAACGTCCGCCGAGACCAGCCGCACAGTCCATGACTGCAGCGCCTAAGACCGCTCGGCTAATCCCGCGCGGCTATGGACATCAATGGATGCTGGTGATCAGGCAGGATGCTTGCGTACCTGTCACCTGTCAGAGTCGTATCTAGGCGTATCAGGGGTCCATATCACTCAAACTGCACACGCCACACACCATTACAGTGCCTCCACCAGCTTGAACAGTCCCCTACTGACATCCGGGGTCCGGGAATTCATGAGGTTGTCTCCATACCCGTACAGGTCCTTCCGATCGATACAATTTGAGACGAGACTTGTCGACCACGCAACATGTTTCCAGTCATCAATAGTTCAGTGTCGGTGTTGACGGCCCATGCGAGGCGTAAAGCTTTGTGACGTGCAGTCATCAAGGGTACACGATTGGGCCTTCGGGTTCGAAAGCTCATATCGATGTTTCATTGAATGGTTCGCACGCTGACACTTGTTGATCGACCAGCAGTGAAATCCGCAGCAATTTGCGGAATGGTTGCACTTCTGTCACGTCGAACGATTCTCTTCAGTCGTCGTTGGTTCCGTTCTTGCAGGATCTTTCTCCGGCCCCATTGATGCCGGAGATTGCTTATATTCACGGTACACTCGTGAAACGGTCGTACGGGAAAATGCCCGCTACATCGCTACCTCGGAGTGCTGTGTCCCACCGCTCGTGCTCCGAATATAAAACCACATTGAAACTCACTTAAATCTTCATAACCTGCCGTTGTAACAGCAGTAACTGATGTAACAACTGCGCCAGACACTTGCCGACCGCAGCGCCGTTTTCTGCATATGTCGATATCTCTGTATTTGAATACCCTTGCCTACACCAGTTTCTTTGGCGCTTCAATGTATTATTCAGATAATGGGGGTGGGTTGGGTTGTTTCGGGGAAGAGACCAAACAGCTAGGTCATCGGTCTCATTGGATTAGGGAAGGACGGGGAAGGAAGTCGGCCGTCGACTTTCAAAGGAACCATCCCGGCATTTGCCTGGAGTGATTTAGGGAAATCACGGAAAACCTAAATCAGGATGGCCGGACGCGGGATTGAACCGTCGTCCTCCCGAATGTGAGTCCAGTGTGCTAACCACTGCGCCACTTCGCTCGGACAGATTATAAGGGCCACTCATAAAGCATGCCTGGTTAGATGTAAGAGAGAGTCTGAAGGCCGTGATCTTGCCAGGTGTGCAGTCATAGATGACGAGTGTTCTCGAGCGATCTTCCTTACAGGTGCTCATTTTCCGGAGATCCGTCCGTGCGCGGAGTTTGTGACGGGCCGGCTCGCGCCTGCCGGACTCACGCCGACAGCGGGGGCAGGGTAGGCGGCTGCGGCTGCGGCAGCGGCTGCTGGGTTCCGGGGCAAGGCCGCCCACCGCGGACTCTGTGGCGTGGCTGCACTCCGCTCCTCTCCTCCCACGCTGGGAGCTGAGCTGGACGCGGGTCACGGGGCTGCCTGCATTCCAGCCTCCACGCTACCTGCCGCTACGCCGCGCCACCACTGGACGCGCTTTACGCAAGACTCCAGCCTATTGCGGTCGTTGGCCGTTCTCATACACTCCTCTGACGCTGAAGAATCTACGATACACGTGCGAGACAAGTACCCTGCCGACATTAAAACTGCAACCACATGAAAACTACATGCAACAAACGTAAACCTGGTAAGAAGTGTACTACACTACTGGCCATTAAAACTGCTACACCAAGAAGAAATGCAGATGGTAAACGGGTATTCATTGGACAAATATATTATACTACAACTGACATGTGATTAAATTTTCACGCAATATGGGTGCATAGATCGTGAGAAATCAGTACCCAGAACAACCACCTCTGGCCGTAATGACGGCCTTGATACGCCTGGGCATTGAGTCAAACAGAGCTTGGATGGCGTGTGCAGGTACAGCTGCCCATGTAGCTTCAATACGATACCACAGTTCATCAAGAGTAGTGACTGGCGTATTGTGACGAGCCAGTTGCTCGGCCACCATTGACCAAACGTTTTCAATTGGTGAGAGATCTGGAGAATGTGCTGGCCAGGGCTGCAGTCGAACATTGTCTGTATCCAGAAAGGTCCGTACAGGACCTGCAACATGCGGTCGTACATTATCCTGCTGAAATGTAGGGTTTCGCAGGGATCGAGTGAAGGGTAGAGCCACGGGTCGTAACACATCTGAAATGTAACGTCTACTGTTAAAATTGCTGTCAGTGCGAACAAGAGGTGACCGAGACGTGTAACCAATGGCACCCCATACCAACACGCCGGTTGGTACGCCAGTATGGCGATGACGAAGACACGCTTTCAATGTGCGTTCACCGCGATGTCGCCAAACACGGATGCGACCATCATGATGCTGTAAACAGAACCTGGATTCATCCGAAAAAACGTTTTGCTATTCGTGCACCCAGGTTCGTCGTTGAGTACACCATCACAGGCGCCCCTGTCTGTGATGCAGCGTCAAGTGTAACCGCAGCCGTGGTCTCCGAGCTGATAGCCCATGCTGCTGCAAAAGTCGTCGAACTGTTCGTGCAGATGGTTGTTATCTTGCAAACGTCTCCATTTGTTGACTCAGGCATCGAGACGTGGCTGCACGATTCGTTGCAGCCATGCGGATAAGATGCCTTTCATCTAGACTGCTACTGATACGTGGCCGTTGGGATCCAGCACGGCGTTCCGTATTACCATCCTCAACTCACCAAGTCCATATTCTGCTAACAGTCATTGTACCTCGACGAACGCGAGCAGCAATGTCGCGATACGATAAACCGCAATCGTGATAGGCTACAATTCGACCTTTATCAAAGTCGGAAACTTGATGGTAGGCATTTCTCCTCCTTACACGAGGCATCATAACAACGTTTCACCAGGCAACGCCGGTCAACTGCTATTTGTATCATAGAAATCGGTTGGAAACTTTCCTCATGTCAGCACGTTGTAGGTGTCGCCACCGGCGCCAGTCTTGTGTGAATGCTCTGAAAAGCTAATCATTTGCATATCACAACATCTTCTCCTGTCGGTTAAATTTCACGTCTGTAGCACGTTGCAGCTGTAGCGGCGCATCGAAAGCTAAGTACTGATTAATTGTTTGTGTATAGTGGTTTATTTAGGAACTTTAGTAGTCTTCAACCGGTGTTTTTTGTGTTTTCTGGTGAAATAATTTCAGAAGAACCTTTTGGGAACTGTTTCAGCTTCGTTACTGTGTCATTAGACGTTTTATTCTCTTTCTGTATTAGTCTTTTGTTATATTCACATTTGTTGTTTATTAATACTGAAAATAATAGTAATTACTTCCATTGTAGAGTAAGTTTGTGATTATTGTAGTCAGGTTTTAATATCTTCTTATTGTAGTAGCTGAACTTAAAAAAAGTAAAATTTTACCATGAGTGAGAAGTGTGGGCTTTGCCGTAGGTTCGTGAGTAGTGGATTGCGTTGTGAGACTTGTTCGAAGTATTTTCACTGGGGGGAATGCAGTGGAGAAGCCAGTGGGCATTCTGGTGAGATCCTCGCCTGGAACTGTAGGTTATGTAGCAAGAGTAAGTTGATAGAGGAGCAGGAGCGTAAGATCTGTGCCCTTCAGGTGCAGTTGAAAACGCACAGGAGGAGCTAGATAGGATGAGGAGGGAGAAGGGGGTTGGGGAATGGGAGCTGGCTGTTGGCAAGAGATCTGCTGGGAGAAGAAGATTTTCAGATAGTCTTACTATTGGTGTTTACAATAGATATGACCAAGTGTAAAAGTCTAGTGGAGAGGAATCTCTAGTAGCTGTAGATGCAGGAAGTATGCAGCAGACCTCAGTAGTTACGGTGGCTAGAACAGTTGCTAAGTCGAAGAGGAAGAAGTAGGTTCTGCTGTTAGGTAGTTCTCATGGCAGAGGTGTAGGCCAGCAGTGCTGGGGAGTGAGTACCAGGTCACCAGCATTGTGGAGCCTAATGCACGATTGGCTCAGGTGACTTTTAACATAGGGGGGTTATGCAGGGATTTTACTAAAGAGGATCAGGTAGTGATTGTGGGTGGGGCTGGTAATAGTATTGATAGGGATGGGGAGTATGACATAGATGATGACCTGGAAAAGATAGCCACTCACACTGGCAACACGAATGTGCATTTCGTGGAACTGTTTCAGCGATACGATCGGCGTCATCTTAATACAGCCGTCAGGCGTAATAACATGAGACTTGGGGGTGCGCTGATGACGGAAAGCATGGGTCACATTTAGTGGTGTCGGTGGAGTCTATCAGCAGGACGGGTTTCACTAGACATGGCCTGCACCTCAACAGGTATGGGAAGGGAAGGTTAGCAAAGCTTACAGGGGACAGCATAGTTGGGGTTGGTGGGATTACTCATGGGAAAATTCCTGCAGTAGTGGGTGTTAGAGCTGCACCTTTTTTAGGATGAAGTCAGCTGATAGGTATTCCTGCTTAAGGGAAGTCTCTCTAAGAAAGGAACCACTTTTGACAAAGCTTAGGTATCCGAGTAATGAGGGAATTAGTATATTTCATCAAAATATACAAGGTATTAGAGATAAAGTTAGTGAATTGCTTATAGATGTTGACTCTGAAATTATTGGTGTATCTGAACACTTCTTAAATAAGGAGATAATTCAGAGGCTTCCGTTACCAGTATACAGGTTGGCTGGCAGCTTTTCGAGGAGCTCTTTGCGGTGTGGGGGAGTAGCCACGTATGTGAAAAACGGAATCCCATTTGAGTCAATTGATGTTTCAAAGTTCTGCACTGAAAAGGTGTTTGAATGTTGTGCAGGGCCGGCCGCGGTGGTCTCGCGGTTCTAGGCGCGCAGTCCGGAACCGTGCGACTGCTACGGTCGCAGGTTCGAATCCTGCCTCGGGCATGGGTGTGTATGATGTCCCTAGGTTAGTTAGGTTTAAGTAGTTCTAAGTTCTAGGGGACTAATGACCACAGCAGTTGAGTCCCATAGTGCTCAGAGCCATTTGAACCATTTGTTGTGCAGCTGCGGTTAAATTTAATGGAGCTAAACTTCTAACTGTTGTTATTTATAGATCCCCTGACTCTGATTTCACAACATTTTTGCTAAAGCTAGAGGAGGTTCTTGGTTCACTTTATAGGAAATACAAAAGTTAGTTATATGTGGTGACTTCAATATTAATTGTATAAGTGATGGTGCAAGGAAGAGGATGCTGGTAGACCTCCTTAATTCATATAATCTTTTGCAAACCGTATTCTTTCCAACGAGAGTGCAAGGGAACAGTAGAACAACCATAGACAACATTTTTGTTCATTCCTCATTACTAGAAGGGCATTCGGTTAGCAAAAAGGTGAATGGCCTTTCAGATCATGATGCACAAATTTTAACTCTAAAAGATTTTTGTGCTGCAACACGTGTTAAATATAGCCATCAGCTGTTTAGGAAAGCTGATCCAGTTGCTGTACAGACTTTTGTAAACCTTATCAGGGAACAAGAGTGGCGAGATATTTATAGCGCTGTCACAGTAGACTATATATAATGCTTTTCTCAAGACTTTTCCTGTGCTCTTTGAAAGTTGCTTTCCGTTAGAACGTTCAAAACAGGGTACTAGCACAAACAGGCAGCCTGGGTGGCTGACTAGAATGATAAGAATATCTTGTAGAACAAAGTGGCAATTATATCAGTACGTTAGAAACAGTCAGAATCTAAATGCAGCAGCCCATTACAAACAGTATTGTAATGTGCTTAAAACTGGTATTAGGAAGGCAAAAAGTATGTGGTATGCAGATAGAATAGCTAAGTCTCAGGATAAAATTAAAACCATATGGTCAGTCGTAAAGGAAGTGGCTGGTCTGCAGAGACAGGTCGAGGATATAGAATCAGTGCGTAGTGGGGATGTCCCTGTTACAGATAAGTCGCATATATGTACAGTATTTAATAATCACTTTCTGAATATAGCAGGTGAACTAAATAGAAACCTAGTCCCAACAGGGAATCATATAGCGCTCTTAGAAAGAAGTGTTCCGAGACTGTTACCTGAAATGCTCGTCCATGATACTGACAAGAGGGAGATTGAGTTAATAATTAAATCACTAAAGACCAAGAACTCTTATGGATATGACGGGGTATCTAGCAGAATACTGAAGTATTGTTCTATGTATGTTAGCCCAGTGCTTAGCCATATCTGTAACTTTTCCTTTAGGAGTGGTCGGTTTCCTGACCGATTAAAGTACTCGGTAGTGAAGCCACTTTATAAAAAGGGAGAAAGGGATAATATTGATAATTATATACCTATTTCTATGCCATCGGTGTTTGCTAAAGTTATCGAGAAGGTTGTAAATACAAGGTTACTGGAGCATTTAAATTCACATAATTTGCTGTCAAATGTTCAGTTTAGTTTTAGAAATGGTTTAACAACTGAAAGTGCTATATTCTCTTTTCTCTGTGAGGTTTTGGACGGATTAAATAAAAGGTTGCGAACGCTAGGAGTTTTCTTTGATTTAACGAAGGCTTTTGACTGTGTTGACCACAAAATATTACTGCAGAAGTTGGACCATTATGGAGTAAGGGGAGTAGCTTACAATTTGTTCGCCTCTTACTTTAAGAACAGAAAGCAGAAGGTAATTCTCCGCAGTATTGAGAGTGGTAGTGTTGTTCAGTCCCAATGGGGTACTTTTAAACTTTTAAGTGGGGCGTTCCCAAGGGTCGGTGCTGGGGCCACTGCTGTTTCTTATTTGTATAAATGATATGCCTTCTAGTATTACAGGTGATTCAAAAATATTTCTGTTTGCTTGGTAGTGAAGGATCTTGTGTGTAATATTGAAACAGTATCAAATAATGTAGTTCATGAAATAAGTTCGTGGCTTGTGGAAAATAATTTGATGTTAAATCACAGTAAGACTCAGTTTTTACAGTTTCTAACTCACAATTCAACAAGAACCGATATTTTGATCAGACAGAATGGGCATATTGTAAGCGAGACGGAACAGTTCAAGTTCCTAGGCGTTCGGATAGATAGTAAGCTGTTGTGGAAAGCCCATGTCCAGGATCTTGTTCAGAAACTTAATGCTGCTTTATTTATCATTAGAACAGTATCTGAAATAAGTGACACTTCAACACGAAAAGTAGTCTACTTCGCATATTTTCATACGCTTATGTCGTATGGTATAATTTTTGGGGTAATTCTTCTGATTCAAAAAGGGTATTTTTGGCTCAATAACGGGCTGTTCGAGCTATATGTGGTGTAAGTGCGAGAACGTCTTGTCGACCCCTATTCAATAGTCCGGGAATTCTGACATTGCCCTCACAGTAGATATTTTCTTTAATGTCGTTTGTTGTTAGCAATATTAGCCTATTCCCAAGAGTTAGCAGCTTTCACTCAGTTAATACTAGGCAGAAATCCAATCTGCATGTGGAATGCACTTCCTTGACTCTTGTGCAGAAAGGAGTGCAGTATTCTGCTGCATCCATTTTCAATAAGCTACCACAAGAACTCAAAAATCTTAGCAGTAGTCCAAACTCTTTTAAGTCTAAACTGAAGAGTTTCCTCATGGCTCACTCCTTCTATTCTGTCGAGGAGCTCCTGGAAGATCTAAAAAATTAAGCAAATTCCAATGTTACATTGTTGATTTTCTTTATTTAAACTTACTTGTCACCTGAATATGTTTTTATATTTCATTTTATCTGTTTCTAATATCTTGTTATAATTTCATGTATTGACTTGTTCCATGACCATGGAGACTTCTCCTTAATTTTTTTCCCACGGAACAATAAGTAAATAAAAAAAAACGTCATCTTCATGGTGTAGCAATTTTAATGGCCAGTAGTGTACGTCCTCGGATTTACAAATGATGAACCATCTCGGCACAACCGCACGAATTGGGTAGGGGTAACTTCATTTACACATTATTGTCAAAAATATCCAGATACCTATTAGTGAACATTGTTGAATGTTTCCACCATTCAACATTATACCTCTTTTAACTCTGATGATGGTACTTTCAATGATGTGTCTGAATGACTGTGGAGGGACGAAAGCCCATCCTTCCTCAAAAGCCAAAGCCAGAGAAGAAAGAGATGTTGGAAGTGGGGGTCTGGAGCAAAGTCGTCGTTCTAACTCATCCTAAATGTATTCAAAATGGCTCTGAGCACGATGCGACTTAACTTCTGAGGTCATCAGTCGCCTAGAACTTAGAACTAATTAAACCTAACTAACCTAAGGACATCACACACATCCATGCCCGAGGCAGGATTCGAACCTGCGACCGTAGCGGTCGCTCGGTTCCGGACTGTAGCGCCCAGAACCGCACGGCCATTCCGGCCGGCTAAATGTATTCACTGGGTTCAGGTCAGTACTAGGGGCAGGCCAGTCCACTTCAGGAATGTGTCTGTCCAGAATGCATTGCCTCATAGATGCTAATTTATCACAAGGTACAACGTGATAACAGGTAACGTTTTCGAGGCATTCACCAAACCCAAACACTTCCATCAGATTGCAAGAGCGTATAACGTGATTCATCGCTGCACATCATTCGTTTGCGGTCGACCAACGTCTAGTGGCGAAACTCTTTACACCATCTCAAGCATCGCTTAGCAATGACTACAGAGAATTATAGCTTCTTAGGAGTTGCTTGACCGTAGTACCCCATCCTTTTTCAGTCCCTGCGCACAGTCATTGCGCGACATGGACATCTTGTAGCAGTTCCTCAGCGATTCCTATCATTGATTCCATGCGGTTTTCTAGAACCACCCTAAGCGATGCTCGACGCTCTCTGTCCGTTCTTCGTTTAGTTATCGTTATTCCTTCTCTTTTCCACTTCACAATCGCATCACCAACACACGACTTCGGCAACCTTTATAAGTATGAAATGCGCCTGACGGATTTGTAATGCAGCAATGTCGCGATACGATAAACCGCAATCGCGATAGGCTACAATCCGACCTTTATCAAAGTCGGAAACGTGATGGTAGACATTTCTCCTCCTTACGCGAGACATCACAACAACCTTTCTCCAGACAACGCCGGTCAACCGCTGTTTGTGTATGAGAAATCGGTTGGAAACTTTCCTTATATCAGCACGCTGTAGGTGTCGCCACCGGCGCCAACGTTGTGTGAATGTTCTGAAAAGCTAATCATTTGCATATCACAACATCTTCTTCCTGTCGGTTAAATTTCGCGTCTGTAGCACGTCATCTTCATGGTGTAGCAGGTTTAATGGCCAGTAGTGTACATCCTCGAATTTACAAATGATGAACCATCTCGCCACAACCGCACGAAGTAGGTAAGTGTAACTTCATGATCACAATTATCCAGATACCTATTAGTGGACATTGTGGGGTGTGTCCACCCCAACATTACACAACATTATAGCCGTTTAATTTTGCTGATTGTACTTTCAATGATGTGTCTGAATGTCTGTGGAGGGATGAAAGCCCATCCTTCCTCAAAAGCCAAAACCAGAGAAGGAAGAGATGTAGGAATCGTGGGTCTGGAGCAAAGTCGACGTTCTAACTCATGCTAAATGTATTCCACTGGGTTCAGGTCAGTACTAGGAGCAGGCCAATACACTTCAGGAATGTGTCTGTCCAGAAAGCATTGCCTCATAGATGCTAATTTATCAAATGGCTCAAATGGCTCTGAGCACTATGGGACTTAACACCTATGGTCATGAGTCCCCTAGAACTTAGAACTACTTAAACCTAACTAACCTAAGGACATCACACAACACCGAGCCATCACGAGGCAGATAAAATCCCTGACCCCGCCGGGAATCGAACCCGGGAACCCGGGCGTGGGAAGCGAGAACGCTACCGCACGACCACGAGATGCGGGCGCTAATTTATCACAAGGCATATTGCCATGTTCTCACAGTCATTATCTCCGGTGTGTTCCTCTACTACAGAATGCCGCAAAATGTGTTCACATTCGTTTTCATTTAGCGTTTTCTTGACCGGTGTAAGGGGACCATACCCTAAGCACCAAAAACACCTCGATACTGTAACATCAACTCCTACACTAAACGTTATGACAGGTAACGTTTATGAGGCATTCACCAAACCCAAACACTTCCATCGGATTGCCAGAGGGTGTAACGTGATTCATCGCTCCAAATCGCTCGTTACCAGTCGTCCAGTGTCCAGTGGCGACGCTCTTTACACCATCTCAAAAATGGTTGAAATGGCTCTGAGCACTATGGAACTTAACATCTGAGGTCATCAGTCCGCTAGACTTAAAACTACTTAAACCTAACTAACCTAAGGACATCACACACATCCATACCCGAGGCAGGATTCGAACCTGCGACCGTAGCAGCAGCGCGGTTCTGGACAAAGCGCCTATAACCGCTCGGTCACTACGGCCGGCTACACCATCTCAAGCATCGCTTAGTAATGACTACAGGTAAGTATAGCTTCTTCGGAGCTGCTTGACCGTAGTACCCCATCCTTTTTAAGTCCCTGTGCACAGTCATTTTGTTACCTGGACATCTTGTAGCAGTTCCCCAACGATTCCTTTCATTGACTCCATTCGCTTTTCTAGAACCACCCTCCGCGATGCTCGACGCTCTCTCTCTATTCTTCGTTTAGTTATCGTTATTCCTTCTCTTTTCCACTTCACAAACACATCAGCAACAGACGACTTCGGCAACCTTTATAAGCTTGAAATGTCTCTGACGGATTTGTAGTTCAGGTGACATCCGACGACCAGTACACATTCTAAGCCACTGATCTACACTGACCGATCAGTTCTGCTGAGCTCTTCCGAGCGGCCCATTCTCGGGGTCTGCGTCACGTGACATGAAAGGTGAAAACTGTTTAAAGCGACAAACTCTGGTAGGTTGCAGGAATAGCAAAAGAAACAAAAAAAAAAAAAAGTTCAAGTGCGTGTGAAATCTTATCGGGCTTAACTGCTAAGGTCATCAGTCCCTAGGCTTACACACCACTTAACCTATATTATCCTAAGGACAAACACACACACCCATGCCTGAGGGAGGACACGAACGTCCGCCGGGACCAAAAGAAACATTTTTCTGCAATTTCATAATTACCTGTGAGCATTTTTTAATTCGGTAGCCGTAATCGCTCTCAGCACTCGTGCAATTGCACATAACATGGAGACGAATCAGACAAATGGAATAAACGTCTTACATGAACAAATGTTAATCCGTTTCACTTACAGCGTATGCTGATGATTGTCTACTCAGAACACAGTTTTCGCTGTGACACCCGGAACAGTATGAAACGCATCCTTCATTTTCGTTCTCTGTCTGCTTACAGTTGGTTCAATGCTCGAGCGTGAAGGGGTCTTCACAATCCGCATGTTTTGAGTGAGGTGCATATTTCCAGACTATTCTACATGATGCCTCTACCGCATTAATCAATTGCGGTTCTACGTGAATGTTTGGGCAGATGTTGTTGACGACTGTTCAACTGGGTCATGTCTCCTGCCTAGGCCATTGAATGACAGGTATTATTACAATTTTCTCGTCGGCGCATTGCTAGAGTTCCTGGATGACGCGCCACTAGCTAAAAGACAGCCGATGTGGTTGCAGTAGACGGGGTGCAGGCGCACTTCAGTAGTTCTATGTGTCGTTTCTCGAACTGACAGTGTCCAGAAAAGTGCATTGGCAGTGGTGGTCCTGTACCATCGGTTCCCCGATTTCACCCCTCTGGATTTTGTTGTGTGTCGAGAGATGTGGACTCTTTGTTTACAAAACCCCTCTTGAAAAAGAAGACCTGGTTGCTCGGAGAGTAAAAGCAGCAGTAGGAATTAAGCACACTCCAGTAATCTTTCACTCTGTAAGAAAGAACTTGATCCACCGTCGAAACCTCTGTTTGGAAGCAAATGGAGTTATTTTTAACCCCTAATGTAATTGAAGTAATTGTGTTGTTTTAATGTACTTGTATCTTGGTAATAAAGAATTAAATCTTGTTCGTGATGTTTTTCGTCCTCACAGGAAAACAATTTAGAAACAATGTTTTCCTTGTCCCATGCAACCTCCCCGAGTTCGTTACTTTAATTAATATTCGCCTAGAGGAAAGTCCCTCTACCGGTTTAAAAAATCCTCTTGGGAAAATATGATGTTAGAGAAAAATATTTGTTTCGGTGGCCCGTGCAACCTTCCAGAGTTTGTCAGTTTAAATAGTTTTCACCCCGTATAGTGGTGAATTCCCCGTTTCGTAAGGGTGCGTTGTTTATACAGGGAGAAGAAAAATTCACGCACTCTGACTTCGCAGCGCCATTCCTCACATACTACCAATACAAAAATGTCTCTCGCACAATTTTGTCCTGCGCATGTTTCGGGCAGTAAATGGTCGCTAAAGACTGGCAGAGTGGCAACACTGTAATCACACCTACGATGGCTACCTGTGTGAGCATAAAGGAGTTGTGCTGGGCAGTGCAGCGGATGGTGTTTTAAGTCATCATGCAGAAGGTCGAGGGTTCGATTCTGAGCAGAGGTGCATTTGTTTTATTTCCTAAAAGTAGTCTTGGTGGTACGGTGTCTCGCGTTTTAATTGTCATACAGAGATTACAGTGGGTGTGCTACAAAACATTTGCAGTTACGTACTACGAACACAGAAATGGAAGTACAGTCGTATTCACTGGTCACCTTTTAAAGAAACCTTTTGCATCTCGTGGACGCGAATCGTTCCCACCACTACATCTGCTGGATTCCAAACTTGTTTTGTGTGTACCCTCCCTCAGTGGTCCCATCGATTAATACCATCTATTATTCTTGCCGCTTTCAGGTCCACCAAATTTAGTTGGGGCCTCCGTCACCAGTAGGGTTAGCAACGTGCTTTGCAAATAATTTCGAACGGACAACACGCGCAGGACGAAATGTTGTGACAGACATTTTTGTGCTGGCAGAAAGTAAGGAATCGCGCTGCGAAGTCCCAGCGCGGATTTTTATTCGCCCTGTACAAGGAAATATTAAGCTTCGGGCTTTTATTCAGAAATGCACCTGAATGTTGCTGATTTAAGAGAGGATCAGTTATGCCTCTTGTGAGATGTACAAACGTCGAACAGTTGATGCAGCTCTCCATGCTACTCTATCCTGTGCAAGTTTCTTCATCTCCCAGTACCTACAGCAACCTACATCGTTCAGAATCTGCTTAGTGTATTCATCTCTTGGTCTCCCTCTACGATTTTTACCCTCCACGCTGCCCTCCAATACTAAATTGGTGATCCCTTGATGCCTCAGAACATGTCCTACCAACCGATCCCTTCTTCTGGTCAAGCTGTGCCACAAACTTCTCTTCTCCCAATCCTATTCAATACTTCCTCATTAGTTATGTGATCTACCCATCTAATCTTCAGCATTCTTCTGTAGCACCACATTTCGAAAGCTTCTATTCTCTTCTTGTCCAAACTATTTATCGTCGATGTTTCACTTCCATACATGGCTACACTCCGTACAAATACTTTCAGAAACGACTTCCTGACACTTAAACCTATACTCGATGTTAACAAATTTCTCTTCTTCAGAAACGCTTTCATTGCCATTGCCAGTCTACATTTTATATCCTATCTACTTCGACCATCATCAGTTATTTTGCTCCCCAAATAGCAAAACTCCTTTACTACTTTAAGTGTCTCATTTCCTAATCTAACTCCCTCAGCATCACCCGACTTAATTCGACTACATTCCATTATCCTCGTTTTGCTTTTGTTGATGTTCACCTTATATCCTCCTTTCAAGACGCTATCCATTCCATTCAACTGCTCTTCCAAGTCCTTTGCTGTCTCTGACAGAATTACAATGTAATCGGCGAACCTCAAAGTTTTTATTTCTTCTCCATGGATTTTAATACCTACTCCGAATTTTTCTTTTGTTTCCTTCACTGCTTGCTCAATATACAGATTGAATAACATCGGGGAGAGGCTACAACCCTGTCTTACTCCATTCCCAACAACTGCTTCCCTTTCATGTCCCTCGACTCTTATAACTGCCATCTGGTTTCTGTACAAATTGTAAATAGCCTTTCGCTCCCTGTATTCTACCCTGCCAACTTTAGAATTTGAAAGAGAGTATTCCAGTCAACACTGTCAAAAGCTTTCTCTAAGTCTACAAATGCTAGAAACGTAGGTTTGCCTTTCCTTAATCTTTTTTCTAAGATAAGTCGTAAGGTCAGTATTGCCTCACGTGTTCCAGTATTTCTACGGAATCCAAACTGATCTTCCCCGAGGTCGGCTTCCACCAGTTTTTCCATTCGTCTGTAAAGAATTCGTGTTAGTATTTTGCAGCTGTGGCTTATTAAACTGATTGTTCGGTAATTTTCACATCTGTCAACACCTGCTTTCTTTGGGATTGGAATTATTATATTCTTCTTGAAGTCTGAGGGTATTTCATCTGTCTCATACATCTTGCTCACCAGATGGTAGAGTTTTGTCAGGACTGGCTCTCCCAAGGCCGTCAGTAGTTCTAATGGAATGTTGTCTACTCCCGGGGCCTTGTTTCGACTCAGGCCTTTCAGTGCTCTGTCAAACTCTTCACGCAGTATCGTATCTCCCATTTCATCTTCATCTACATCCTCTTCCATTTCCATAATATTGTCCTCAAGTACATCGCCGTTGTATAGACCCTCTACATACTCCTTCCATCTTTCTGCTTTCCCTTCTTTGCTTAGAACTGCGTTTCCATCTGTACGTTTTGGAATTCGCCAACAGGAGGATCGCGGCCTGTCGACAGTGCAGGTTATCATTTCGCGATTCTGATGCTCCTTCTGGCCGATATCCCAAGACTGCCCAGCGAAAATACAATCGATAGGTCGAAAATAGAGATATTTAACGCTACGTAAGACCTCAAGCCCCTCGTGCCACTTGGCCTGCGAGGACACGCGTATTATTAGCTGGGCCAAGCATCCTCGCATAGTCACGTTTTGTTCTGTGAGTAAGGAAATGGTCCTCTTTGTACCGAGACAAGTAGCCACAGGCATAGTATGGAGCGCCACTGGCTACCAGGACGACATCAACTAGTGCGGCTTCACCTGAGGCGGCGACAGAGCGCTGTGCATCGAAATCGGTGGGCCTAACGACAACGGTGGACATAGGTCTGATACCTGGTCATCTTTTCAGACGACCCCCGCTTATGCGTACAACAGCGGGATGAACTTGTCCCGCGCGGAGAATCCGAGGAGAATAAACTTTTGCCCCATGCTTTTGTCATCGTCATACTGGTGCAGAACCTAGCGCGATGGTGTGTAGAGCCACTGCATACACAACACGATCACCCCAGGCCCGCATAACCGAAAATTTTGAAAGCGGGTGTTACATTTCTTACGTGTTAACTCTTTGAGCCCCAGTGGTTTCTGTCTCAAACCACGATTCTTTTCATCTTGTTTTGAAGTACCACTGGCTTTCCCGTGAAACCACCGATGCCACAAAATCCTTGAATCAGGGTTTTATTAGCGTCGGTGGTTTCATGCTAGAGCCACTGATATCTCAAAACAAAACGAATAAAATCGTGGTTTGAGGCAGAAAGCAGTGGGGCTCAAAGGTTAAGGCCCGGGCAGTTCCCTACCTTGTAGGTCACTGTGACGCTGTCTTTCAACAGGATAACGCAAGACTGTGTGTGGCTTGTACTGTCCCGACTTACCTCGTTGCAGATTATGATGGAAGGCGACGCTGACCAGTACGTTCTCCGGGTATTTCACAAGTTGAAAACATCTAGACTGGCACGCCACTACTTGCATGCCGCTACAACTGATGAACTATGACATAGAGCTGCAATAGCGTGGTACGCTCAGTTCGACTCGATGCTCAGTTGGATTAGGACCATTTTTGCTGGGAGCTCCCTGTACTAAATTTCTGACGCCTTGTACCCCCAAACATCTACCATGTATTGTTGCCCATCTACCGTAAAATGGAGTGAATAGAAACAGTTTTCAACTTTAAGAGAAAAAAATTATAATTTTAGAAAGGAATAACAATATCACAATTACATGGCATTATACAGGTTGGGTAAACAAAGTGCCCGGAGAACAGAGTTCCAAGGTACAAAGTAATTCAGCAGAGGAACGGAAATACAACACTAACCTGACTATAGCAGATGTTGAAAGTGATCACCATTCGTCTCTTAGGCCTGGTCAGCAAGTTGCTGAAGGCGGATCGAAGGTGGACCGCTGGAATTGGCTGCAATCTCATCTGAAATGTTCTACTGCAGTTCTTGAAGACTAAGAGTTGTTGCGATACACCTTGGACTTGAGATCTCCCCCCACAAAGTAATCGCACACTGACAGATCAGGTGACCTGTGTGGCCAGCTAAGGCCGTGACCAGTCTGACCTCTGCTACCAACTCTTTCAGGCGTGAAGACTGTGTAAATGTGCTCCATGGGCAATTGCTTCATCGTTTTGGAAGTAACTGTAGTTCTTTTCTTCTTCCGTTAATATTGCCATAAATGGCTCAAAATGTTGGCAATGCAATGTGCCGAAGTCAGCGTCTGATGAACCAGATGGAGGTAATAATGCTGCGTACAGACACTGCACATCTGACCCAAACCTTCTGACCATGCAATGGTGTTTTGTGGAAATTCTGCGGATCCTCTGATGCCGAGAACATGTGATTCTGTGAGTTGACATAACCACGGACGTGAAACCGGGCTACATCAGACATAAAGAACAGATCCATGTTCAAGCCATTCATTGTTTTCTCAGGGAACAGCCACTCACAAAACTGGAGGCGCTGAGGACCATCTGCTGGTTTTAATCCACGGACAACAGAAACTCGGTAGGGATGCATGTGCAGGTCCACATGGAGTGTTCGTCCCCATGATCGACGTGATATGCTGGTCTCTTGCGACAGACGCCGGTTTGATTTGGTAGGATTCTGAAGCACTTTCTAGTGAACTGCCGCCACATTTTCTGGTTTGCGGGCAGGTTTCGGAATGTTATTTGACTTGTTTAAAGCAGATCATGTGTGACGCCATTTTCGGACTAAGCGTTGCATTGCACTCTTCGCTGGCACTTTGACACCATTAAACTTCTCAGCAAACAACGGACCACATCGTCTCTACTCCTCTGTTGTCAGGTGTCTTTTCTCAACGAACACCCGCTGCTCCACTGTGACCACCATCGCCCCCTTTGCACTGCTCCACTCACAATGATCGCCCATACTACGTTCTGAACTGGTGTGGATCAAGTGGCGGGGGTATATGTGGTGTGCGAGTCATGGGGTAGAGTTATATGCATACAATCCGGTCCAATAATGTTCAATCGTCTGGGTCACATTTATTTACCCCAACTTGTACGTTTTGTGCCTAACTTAGAACTTCCACAGTAGAGCGTCGATTATCCGAACGTCGGTCAACGGAAGGACTGCTTAACCGAACCGTTGCTTACGTGTCCTGCCCTACCGCCGCTAAGATCTTGCTCCCCCTATCTCCTCCCTCCTCTCCCCCCCCCCCCCCCCGCCCCTCACATCACCGTATTAACGCCGAGTTGCTGATAATAGTAACCATTTGCGATTTGCACACTGTTATGATCACTAGAGTCACTTGTGTGTCTATCATTTGAGTCAGAACTGATGCCAGCAGCAGCTCTTCAACTGTGACTCTTGAAATTTTCCCGGCGTATCGAATATTCCACAAGATTTCGAGATTGCAGCCGGATCTCATCGACTTCTTTCCACGATATTTCGGCTGACAACCTTACAGCCATCTTCAGGCGAGTGTTTGACACTGGAGATTGCTAGTGCAAGTCGCTCTATTTATCCGTAAAAGTGCCGCCGGCGCGCATGCGCAAGTTACCGTAGCATGCGCGCCACCTGTCGATTCCAAGGCCCTCTACAATATTACTGCATCTATGGAGCGCAAACGAATGCGTGAAAAAAGTAAAACATACACGCAGATGCGTCCAAAACAATAAAATACAAAATTTCAATATTAAAATTAAAATTACTTGTCGCTCGACACGTCAGAAGCCATAAAAAGTTTTCTTTTGGTTGAAATTAAAGAAATCAACGGGTCCCAGGCCTTATTCAATAAAAAGCCGCCATCACGGTTAATGAGATTTTCCGCTAAACGTATTTCCACGGATTCCTTCACAACTGAATCCCAGAAAGATCTCGATGGGGCCAAGATTTTCGTGGCCGAATAATCCATAGTATGTCCTGTGGAAATACAATGTTCGGCTATGGCCGATTTACTGGGCTGTAAAAGGCGAGTGTGGCGCTCATGTTCAACGCAGCGGTCGTGTAGTGTGCGTGTGGTCTGACCAATGTAGGCTTTCCCACACTCGCAAGGTATTTTATAAATTCCAGCCTTCCGTAATCCCAGATCATCCTTGGCTGAGCCCAGAAGAGTAAGAGTCTTTGTAGGTGGCTGGAAGATTGCTTTCACACGATGTTTCTTTAAAATTCTGCCTACTTTCGATGAAATGTTCCCGACATATGGGAGAAATGCTCTGGACTTAAACACCTACTTTTCCTCTTGATCTTGTGGGTGGTCACGTTTTTTCTTCCTTAAAGCAGTACTGACCTGATGTGCAGAATACCATTGTGTTGAAATACAGATTTCAAGTGCTCTAATACGTCTGCAAGGCTGTCTTTATCAGACACGACATGTGCCCTATGGACCAACGTTCGAAGGACGCCCATAGTTTCTGACGGGTGATGACAGCTTGTCGCCTGCAGGTACAGGTCCGTATGCGTGGGTTTTCGATAGACAGAATGCCCTAATGACCCATCCACCCTGCGTTTAACCATGACGTCCAGAAATGGTAGGCAACCATCCTTTTCAACTTCCATCGTAAACTGAATGTTTGTGTGGATGGAATTCAGATGTTGTAAAAACCGTGAAAGCTCTTCTTCAACGTGAGGCCACATTACAGAGGTATCGTCGACGTACCCACAAGATCAAGAGGAAAAGGAGGTGTTTAAGTCCAGAGCATTTCTCCCATATGTCTGGAACATTACATCGAACGTAGGCAGAATTTTAAAGAAACATCGTGTGAAAGCAATCTTCCAGCCACCTACAAAGACTCTTACTCTTCTGGGCTCAGCCAAGGATGATCTGGGATTACGGAAGGCTGGAATTTATAAAATACCTTGCGAGTGTGGGAAAGCCTACATTGGTCAGACCACACGCACAGTACACGACCGCTGCGTTGAACATGTGCGCCACACTCGCCTTTTACAGCCCAGTAAGTCGGCCATAGCCGAACATTGTATTTCCACAGGACATACTATGGATTATTCGGTCACGAAAATCTTGGCCCCATCGAGATCTTTCTGGGATTCAGTTGTGAAGGAATCCGTGGAAATACGTTTAGCGGAAAATCTCATTAACCGTGATGGCGGCTTTTTATTGAATAAAGCCTGGGACCCGTTGATTTCTTTAATTTCAACCAAAAGAAAAATTTTTATGGCTTCTGACATGTCGAGCGACAATTAATTTTAATTTTAGTATTGAAATTTTGTATTTTATTGTTTTGGACACTTCTGCGTGAATGTTTTACTTTTTTCACGCATTCGTTTGCGCTCCATAGATGCAGTAATATTGTAGAGGGCCTTGGAATCGACAGGTGGCGCGCATGCTACGGTAACTTGCGCATGCGCGCCGGCGGCACTTTGACGTATAAATAGAGCGACTTGCACTAGCAATCTTCCCTCACCATCGTCCTTCAGAATGTTCATCCTTTTCAGCGCCCCCACACTCTCCAACAGATATCCCTCGCCGCCCGTTCCATTTTCAAACTCAAAATGTACGCCACCTACTCCAACAACCAGGCCCAATTCACCTTCTCCCGTCTTGACACCCTTGTCTAAATCCCTGACATGGCGCGACAGCACCGTATCCTTTTCAACAATATCCGCTCCCTTCCCGCCAACAAGAACCTCTTCCTGCACGCCCTTGCTACCCACTGCGTGGATGCCTTCCTCCTCAATGAAACCTTCCTCCAACCCCACCACACCGTCCACACTTCGCCCTATCTCCTCCACCGGTCCGATAATCCCCTCCCGATTGCGCGTGGTGGAGTTGCCATTGGTCACCACGGCCAGATCCCCGTTCGGCTCCAACCTCTCCTTCCCGACCCCACCGAACACCTGATCCTTAGTCTCTTCTTCCCCGGCCTTACCGTTACCTGCGCCACCATCTATGTCCGCCCTAACGCCCCTATTCCCTTCGACTTCCTCTCCCACATTGACCATACCTTCTCCTCCTACGTGATCGCCACCGACCTCAACATCCATAGTCGTTCCGCCGCCCAGTTACGGCGGTGGCATCGGTTCCTCTCCTCCCTTCAAGGCGACCTCCTCCCCATCACCCAGCACACCCATCCCGAATCCAACTCCACTCCCGATGTTATCCTTTCCTCCCCCAACCTCCTTGGCCGCATGACGGTGGATGTCCTGGAGCCTATTGGTAGCGACCCATCTCCCTGTCCTCCTCACCATTTCAGACTGTCGTCGCCCCCGCCCCGACCCTCGTCATTACCCTCCCCCTAAGTACGTCCAGGACTATTCCCGTGCCAACTGGAATGCCTACCGAGATACCCTCTCCACCCAGGTCGATAGCCACCGCCGGCCGTGGTGGCCAAGCGGTTAAAGGCGCTACAGTCTGGAACCGCACGGCCGCTACGGTCGCAGGTTCGAATCCTGCCTCGGGCATGGATGTGTGTGATGTCCTTAGGTTAGTTAGGTTTAATTAGTTCTAAGTTCTAGGCGACTCATGACCGCAGAAGTTAAGTCGCATAGTGCTCAGAGCCATTTGAACCATTCGATAGCCACCGCTTCACCTACCACCACCCTGACGATGTAACCCATGCCACCTCCTTTCTCCAGCAGACCTGGTCTGAGGCCGTGGAGGCCCACGTCCCTACTGTCGCCATCCACCCCCACCATTCTACCTTACCCCCACAGGCCGTCCTCCTCCTCCGTGAATCCCGCCGTCTCTACCGTGTCTTCCTCCGCACGCATGACCCGGACACACTACGACGCCACCGGCAACTCCAGCGACTCATTCGTAATTTGCTCGCAGCTAAGAAACGCCGGGACTTGCGACGACATGCACCCGTTTAAATGCTACCCTACCTATCAACTCGTCCAAGTTCTGGTCAGCCTTCCATCGCCTTACCGGAACTAAACCCTCCCCCTACTATCCTCTTCTCCATGATGATCACTTCTTCCCTGACACCACTAGTAAGGCCAATCACTTTGCCTCCTACCTCTCCGATGTATTTTCCATCCCCGATGATCCCCAGTTCGATTACTCCCTCTTCCCGGATGTCCGCGATCGAACTGACACCTCTGTCCTTCCCCTCGCCCCTGGTTTCCAGTACTTGGACAACATTGCACACACGGAACTCAATGCCCCTATCACTACACAGGATCTCATTGCTACACTCCGCACAAAACGCAACACCGCTCCTGGTCACGATCGTGTCACCTACCGTCACCTTCGTGAAGCTCCTGTCGCTTTCCTCTCCACTCTGGCCAGGCTCTACAATGTAGTCTTGTCCACCAGTTACTACCCCGACTTGTGGAAAACCTCCCGTATCCTGATGTTCCTTAAACCTGGCAAACCGCCGTCCGCTGTCTCCTCCTACCATCCCATCAGCCTTACCTCGGTCTTCAGCAAGGTCCTGGAATCTATCCTCACCCGACGCATCCACCAGCATCTCCGCCAGCACCGCCTCCTTCCCGTTACCCAGTGTGGCTTTTGGCCGTCCTTCTCTTCCGACGACCTTCTCCTTCACCTCACTCATCTCCTTTCCGACCAGCTTAATTCCCGTCGCTCCGTAATCTTCCTCTCCCTGGACCTCGAACGTGCATATGACCGCGTATGGCATTACGGTCTCCTCTTGAAGCTCCAAACCTTCGCCCTTCCCATTAACTACGTCCGTCTGATCGGCTCCTTTCTCTCCCACCGTCCTTCCTACGTCACCATCTATAACACGGATTCCTACACCTTTTTCCCCTCCGCTGGTGTGCCCCAAGGCTCCGTCCTCGCCCCCCTTCTGTACCTTTTGTATACGGCGGACATGCCGCCGCCGTCACGCCCCGTCCACCTTCTCCAGTTTGCCGATGACACCGCCTTCCTTGCCATTACCCCCACCCTGCAGCGCTCCCAACACCTTCTCCAATCCCTCCCCCTTTCTTGGCAGGTCCCCAGACTCGCACACGCTACGTGGACTTTCGCGCGCCGGAGATCATCGCCATCAGTGTCTCGTGTGTGCCGTCGTGTTTAGTGTTGAGTGTTCACCTTCGCACTCCATCGTTCACCTGTGCCATCGCCATCTTCAGTGTTTGTGCGTCGTATCAACAGTTAGCAGTGTGGATTATCGTGGAGTGTGAACGGCTCTGTGTTTGTCTTTATGTGTCTACTGTTTTATTGCCCACCGTTCTGTAACTTATGTGTACTCTTACTGTTTTTATCTCATTGTGTATTCTATGGCTGAAGAGCAGCGTAGAATGCTGCTGACAGCCTGCCTGTCGTACAGGTTTTAAAATAACAATAAAGTAAAACAAAAACACTAGCAATCTCCAGTGTCAAACACTCGCCTGAAGATGCCTGTAAGGTTGTCAGCCGAAATATCGTGGAAAGAAGTCGATGAGATCCGGCTGCAATCCCGAAATCTTGTGGAATATCTCTTCAAATAATGGTCGACAAAATAAAGATGAAAATATATTACAAATTTAGGTACTGCCTTAAAGCTCAAGATGAATGCGACCGTTATCAAATACCTGTGCTGAGAAAAAGTGCGTCACTTAGCTCTTCGTAAGTGACTGGGCTTACTTTGACAGACCAAAATTAAGAACGTTTAAAGCGTTAAGTCTATATACAGGGTGTCGTTAGTTAAAGCTCCAGTTTCAAAACGCTGCAGAAAGAGAACCGCTGCTCAGAATAACGTCAAATGTGAACAGCATATTATTGATACTATAGGAAACGTTATGGAACAAACATGGATCACAAATATTTGACCAACAAGGAGCTGTAAGCGTCAGAATATGCATACCAACAGACGTGCAGCACACGGCTGTTCCTCAATTTGCATCAGAGCCACCAACCATGACTGTCTCCACGAACGATGGTCGCTGCTGATAAAGCTCTTTTACGAGAACGATGACTTCGCGCTAGCAGCCCTGCAGAAATTCCGGACACTAGAGCGTGTAAACAAAGGCACTGATCCGATTCATCCTAAGTGTCTGGAGAAAATGATCGCAAAACTAGAGAGGCAGGTTCTTTTGAAGTGCGATGGGGCAGAGGGAGGAAAGCAGTTGATATGACGTTTGTAAAAGACACGGCCATAACATTGCTGCAGGCGTCGAGAGGCGGTGTACACTGCACGGGGATTCTGCAAGGACAATACATAAAATCCTAAGAAACATCCATACGAAATCACCCACGTTCAGGAATTGCTTCCTGCTGACCTTCCAGCAAGACAAACATTCACTCTGGAATTCTTCGTTCGCATGGAAGTGGACTATGAATGGCTATGGAACATTCTGTGGACAGACGAAGCGCATTTCCACCTTCAAGGACATGTCAATAAGCACAACTGTAGTATACGGGCATCCGCAAGCGACTCGGAGAGTACCATTTCATTCTGCAAAGGTGCCTGTGTGGTACGGTTTGACTGCATCGTTTGTCGTAGTTACGTATTTTTTCGAGGTGAGTACTACGGGTCCTGTTACCTGCACAGTCACTGGTAAACGCTATGAGAGTCTTTCGCGTGCCAACGTCATTCGAACCATTCAACAGCGTGGATCTGCGAACAGGGCCATTTTTATGTACGCTCCTCCGCGCATTGCACAGCCAGTGAAGCGGCTGCTGCCTAGGAATTTCGGGAATGGCAGAATTATCAGCCTTTATTTCCCTACAGCGCTACCTGTTCTCAATCATTGTGACTTCTGGCGGTGGGTTTATCTGAAAGACGTTGTGTTCAGTGCTCCAATTACGATCGTAGCTGAATTGAAGGCACGTATTGCACTATGTATTCTGAACGTGACCCCCGAGACACTCTGGTCTGTTGTGGAACATGTTTTTCGATTTTCAACTTGTGGCAGGAAACGGTAGACAGCATACAGAACATGTCTCGCGCTGGTTTCACTACAATTAGAAACCGATGTCATTTTGCTTTTTACGCGTTTTTTGGCCCCAGGGCAATTAAAAACCGAGGTTCTTTGCATTTCAAGTAGTTTTTGCCTTCAGGGTAGTTGAAAACCGACTTTTCCCATCCGGTGTGATACGACTTTGCCGTGATAGATGGGCTTACGCAACTAACAGCGTCGATATTGTTGCGTAGCGAACTTGAGCAATCATGCGCATTGAATAGCGTGGATGGTGTACAGACCAATTCAAACCATAGCCGTCGCATTACGATTCATCTGTCATCTTTAGCCGCCCCCATTTACGTTAAGACGTATACAGCGCCATCTATTGGTAACTCATATGAATATGGTGTCTGTTCATTCGGACATGTCCGAAAGAACAGACACCATTGATGATCTGCAGCCGTCTAGAATGGAATTAGAATTATATTAATACCTTCAGCAGCTGACGGGCGTTGATATATATCAACGGGGACAGGCGAAAATGTGTGCCCCGACCGGGACTCGAACCCGGGATCTCCTGCTTACATGGCAGACGCTCTATTCATCTTAACCACCGAGGGCACAAAGGATAGCGCGACTACAGGGACTATCTCACTCACGCCTCCCGCGAGACCCACATTCTCGCCTTGTTTGTCCACACACTACATTCGTAGTGTTCCACCCAAACACACTCATTACTGGTGGAAGACATTCTTACCAAGTCCCGTAAGAGTCTGGGGAATCTGTGTGCATCACGTTTCCCCTACTTTAAAAATATGCTGTTCAATTTTGACGTCATCCTGAGCAGTGGTACTTTTTCTATGGCGTTCTGAAACGAACTTATCATGGACACCCAGTACATCTACTGTACAAGAAAATTGCATATCTACTACATATTTTTTGTTTACTAGACTGTACTGCATGCATTCCTACAGAACTTGCCTTTGTAATGATAAAAGAGATTCATGTTATTATAAATATACGTAGCTCTTATTGGCAAATCGGCAAATAAAAGTATATAGTTCCATATTCCGAATAAACTGGTTTTACGAAATCTCATGTCCCCTATTTTGTTCGGATATGCGACGCTTTATTGTAATTAGATTTGGGATCTAGGACGTGATCTTGTAAAATAAAACAATGAAAACTCAGTGTTTCCATTCACGCTACAGAGAGGGGTTAATAGAAACAACAGAGCCAATCTTATTGTCGTTTCTATTGATTGCTCTTTAGAATGAACAGGAAGTAGTTCAAAAATGGTTCAAATGGCTCTGAGCACTATGGGACTCAACTGCTGTGATCATAAGTCCCCTAGAACTTAGAACTACTTAAACCGAACTAACCTAAGGACAGCACACAACACCCAGCCATCACGAGGCAGAGAAAATCCCTGACCCCGCCGGGAATCGAACCCGGGAACCCGGGAGTGGGAAGCGAGAAAGCTACCGCACGACCACGAGATGCGGGCAGGAAGTAGTCAAAATCGGTTGTGGCCCCAAGCGAACAAGAAACAAAAGTTATCCAATGTAGTTTTATTGATTACAAAAACTAAAGGTATTGCATGAATTGTGCATCTTATACTGTTTTCCAAACCAGGATTGTTATATTTCTAATTCTAAAATTAAATTTGTTATATCCTAGCCAGTAATGCCAACCGAGCCCGCTGCCAAAAAGGTTGGCAGCATCAAAGTCCGGACGCCGTCCGCATAAGCAGCGCCAGCGATACAGGAAATCGACGCAAGTCTGCGCGCGCCACCGCTGGCTTCTGGCTTCTTAAGCGCTGGAGTCGCGAGCGCTAGGACAGTTCTGGATTCGCCGCTCAGTTGTAGACTCGCCACCGAATTGTGTACTTGCTAGTCAGTTGTGGGTTCATCGCAGCAGAGTTGTTGTTTGTCGTCAGCCGACGCTGACCTAGCCGCACCGACTCGAACTAGACAGATTTCTGTAGACCATGTTCACCACTGTGTTCTGTATCGTCGTTAATAAAGATAAGTACCGACTTTCATTTAATCCGAGTGTTTGGGTTTTCATCTTTCTGTTCACTGTTCCAGCGGACCGGTCGACCCGCTATTAAAAGTGTGGCGGTGACTTCGTAGGCCGTTTCTACAGCGAAGTGTTGTCGCTACGAAGGCCGTCACAAAACTGGCGACGAGGACTTCCGAACTCGTGTGCAGGGCTGGTTCAGCTTGTTTCTTGAGATAGAATTTTGGGGGCTGGTTTAATTTGTGTTCACTATGTCTGCCGAATTACAACAGTTGATCTTGTTACAGAGTCAGCAAATACAAAGTCTGGTGGAAGCAATCGCCAAACAAGCGGCTAATCCACCACCACACAAGGAACAAGCACATGCAGCACCGCCTTTTCGTGCTTTTGAGGCATCACGAGAAGAATGGCAAGAATATTTCGCGCAGTTGCAGGCGCACATGTCAGTCTACAAAATCACAGGTAATGAGCGGCAGCTTTATCTAATTTCCACTGCAGGCGGGGAAGTCTATAGACTACTTTGTAAGTTGTTCCCGGAATCCAAGCCAGAACCTTTAGACTATGACGTTGTTGTTACCAAGCTTGCTGAGTATTTCGAGTCGCGAGTTCATGTGGCAGCGGCCAGATTCAAGTTCTTCAGATTAAAGAAACTGCCGCATCAATCTAATAAACAGTGGTTAACAGATTTACGGGGCCTCACCCGTCAGTGCCGATTTAATTGTGTGTGTGGAGCTTCCTACAGTGATGTCATGTTACGCGACGCTATTACTCAAAACATTGCACATTCTCGTATTCGTGCTGCTATCTTAAAGTTGCCTGACCCGTCATTAGAGACTGTGATGAACATCATTGAAGCCCAAGATACTTTTGACTATGCTGAGTGTGAGTTAGATCAGCCATGTATTTCTCAAATTGCCTGTGCTAAGCAAGTTATGTCACGCCCGCGGCCCCACCGGCAGAGTCAGACTGTAAACACTAGCCGGCCGCGTCATGTTAAACACATTCGTCAGCCGCGTGTGCAAAATGATAGACTTAAGTCTTGCCCTAAGTGTGTTCTTGCTCATCCTCGTGAACGTTGCCCGTTACGGAACGCGGTTTGTCACTTTTGTCAAAGGAAAGGACACATCCAGACTGTTTGTTTGCGTAAACGCAAGAACAATTCTAGTGCTGCCCAGCCCATGGATATTCATGTTCTTCAAAGCCAGCTCGCCCAGAAGGTCGCGTTTAAAGACTCTTCCACGGTTCGTGTGGGTAATAAACTTGTTCGCAATAAGCCACCCACCCACCCCTCTGCTATGCGACCCAAGCGTAATTCAAACGCTGTAAAAGGTAATGTACAGACTGCAAGTGAAGCGGGAGTTGTTGTTCCACCCGCCCAACCCACGAGTTGTCGTAAGCAGCGAACACGCGCTAAACACGCTGATTTTGTGTCTTCCGCCTCCGCTGCACCGATCCAGAGACAGTGTAATAAACTATTTGTGAAGCTACGCATCCAGGATAAGACCTTCAATTTTCAATTAGACACTGGTGCGTCGGTGACTCTCATAAATAGTGCTACGTATGCGGCTATCGGCCGCCCTAAACTGTCAGCGGCAAACCATTCTTTGGCTACTTATAGTGGAGAACAAATTCCTGTGTTAGGTGTATGTGGCGTGCCAGCCACATTCCGTGGCAATACAAAAACAGTTTCCTTCACAGTGCTCCGCGCTACAGACAGTGTAAACATTTTCGGATTAGACTGTTTTGACTTGTTTGGCCTGTCTATCCAAGACAATGTGTTGCAACTTAATTCTGTTGTTGTTCCTCAAGACAGCATAACCGATTTGTGTAAACGATACAGTGACATATTTAAAGACGAACTCGGTTGTGCTGCGAACTTTGCCGCTCATATTACGTTAAAAGATAATGCTCAGCCTCGATTTTTTCGTGCTCGTCCAGTGCCTCACGCCCTCCGGGCACCTGTAGAAGATGAACTTCGTCGTTGGCAAAACGACGGTGTTATTCAACCCGTTTCAGCGAGCCAGTGGGCTTCTCCCTTAGTTATTATAAAGAAACCGTCTGGCAAGTTACGTTTGTGTGCTGATTTTAAGTCGACAGTTAATCCTCAGACTGTCATTGATTCTTTTCCTTTACCTAGACCGGACGAGCTGATGGATAAGTTAGGGGAAGCTCGTTTCTTTTCCAAAATTGATCTCCGTGAAGCATATTTGCAATTGCCCCTCGACGAGCAATCACAACAGTATTTTGTCATAAATACGTCGTTGGGGTGGTTCCGTTTTCTGCGTTTGCCTTTTGGTTGTGCGTCAGCTCCAGCTGTTTTTCAGCGTTTTTTGTCACAACTTCTGGCTAATGTGCCATCGTGTTGCAACTATTTAGACGATATTGTTGTGTCCGGTCGGACGCCTGCTGAACATTTCCGTAATTTGGAGTGTTTGTTTACAGTGTTGTCTCAGGCAGGCCTACGTTGCAACATCGATAAATGTTCATTTTTCCTTACGGAGTTGGAGTATCTGGGACATGTTATTAATGCTCAAGGCATTCATCCCTCCCAGTCACATTTAGCAGCTATTCGTGATTTGCCCGCCCCTCGCAATCTGCATGAATTGCAAGCAGTTCTTGGCAAATTGACATATTATATTAGGTTTATACCTAATGCATCACAGATTGCTGCACCGTTGCATCGTCTCCGCCGTAAGAATGTTCCGTTTGTGTGGTCAGCTGATTGCCAATCAGCCTTTCAGCAGCTTAAAGAGGCTTTATTGAATGATCGTTGTCTGGTCCATTACGACCCTAACAAGCCTCTGGTGTTAGCTTGTGATGCCTCTTCTTTCGGCCTCGGTGCTGTGTTGTCTCACCGAGTCGGTAACACCGAACGTCCTATTGCGTTCGCCTCTAAATTGCTAAACAAAGCTCAGTGTAATTATAGCCAATTGGACAAGGAAGCGTTGGCTATTGTGTTCGGTGTGACAAAATTCCATCATTATCTCTATGGTAGACCATTCTATTTAGTAACAGATCACAAGCCCCTGACGTCACTGTTTCATCCGTATAAACCAGTTCCTCAGCGGACAGCTCGGAGACTACAACGTTGGGCTCTTTTGTTATCACAATACCAGTATGAGATACTGTATCGCCCTACAGCTCAGCATGCAAACGCTGACGCGCTTTCTAGATTGCCGATTGCTGCGGATGATGTCTTTGATTCCTCTGACGACTCTTGCCATCAGATTGACGCCGATGAGCATCAATCCCTCAGGGATTTTCCGATTGATTATCGTCAGGTGGCACGTGAGACAGCTACGGATCCTCATCTGAGTTTACTATTACGTTTTGTTCAACGTGGTTGTCCGTCCAAGACAAAGGACATATCGGATCCTGTGGTTCGTCGCTATTATCCGCAACGTCATCTGTTGTCCGTTTCGCACGGAGTTTTGCTGTTACGCACCGAGAATGACCAGCTTCGTGTAGTGGTTCCCCAAGTGCTCCAATCCAAGGTCCTCGACTTGTTGCACCAAGGTCATTGGGGAGTGGTCCGCACCAAGCAGCTTGCCCGCCGTCATTGTACATGGATCGGCATTGATAAGCAGATTACGCAGATGTCTACAGATTGTTCGACGTGTGCCGAACACCAAGCTGCTCCGCCTCAACGCTATTTTGAGTGGGCACGCCCTGCCGGTCCCTGGCAGCGAGTACATATTGATTTCGCTGGTCCATATTGGAATTCTCGTTGGCTCATCGTGATAGATGCATTTAGTAATTTTCCGTTTGTTGTGCCCATGCAGTCTACAACGTCTGCACAAACTATACAGGCGTTGACTTCAATTTTTTGTATTGAGGGTCTTCCAGAAGTTTTAGTGTCTGACAATGGTCCACAATTTACCTCTGCTGAATTTGAACGTTTTTGTTCTGCCAATGGCATCCGCCATGTTCTTACTCCGCCGTTCCACCCTCAATCGAATGGTGCAGCGGAACGTTTTGTACGCACATTCAAGGATCATATGGACCGCCTTCGTGCTACGCACTCTCGTCAGCAGGCCCTCATCACGTTCCTGTCGTCGTACCGGACCACGCCACGCGACGGCCCTTCGCCTGCGGAGCTTCTCCACGGCCGTCGTCATCGCACCCTACTACGGTTGTTGCACCCCCCGGATCGACCCGCCGCTTCTGAGCATCGCACGCGTTTTCAGTGCAACGACGCCGTTTTTTTTCAGAGTTATCACGGTCGCCGTCGTTGGGAACGTGGTACCGTGATAAGTGTCCAGGGTCGCGGTTTTTATACTGTTCAAGGTGCTACTGGGGTGCACAGGAGGCATCAGAACCAGTTGCGCCGCGCTGGCCGCCCGGATTCTGCCGCTCGTTCTTTGTCCACAGATTTGGTCCGCGGCGGGTTCCAGCCGCGCCTTCCGACTTTGCTGCCGCCCCCAGGGCAGCAGCTGCAGCCGTCGCCGCTACCACGCTGACAGCCCGTCCCGTTGATGCCTCCCGCGCAGCTTCATACGGGAGCGCCCCGGGTGGTCGCTCCGGCGCCTGCGGTCCCTCTTCAGTCGCCACCGCCTTCGGAGCTGATGGACGTCGACCCCTCAGCCGGGCCGCCTTCCCAAGCGGTTGCTGTGCAGCCTGTACTGCAGCCGCTTTCCTTGGGCACCCCCAAGGAGTCTGACACCGCAGCGCCTTGTCCGGCGCCCACTCAGCAGCCGTCGACGCAGCGTCAGGAGACGCTGCCTCTCTTCGTGGGTCCCGACGCCCCGTCGCGTCCAGTATCAGAAGCTGCGCCCGTGGTCACAGGCGTGCACCCTGACCTCGGTTTTCAGTCGGTGTTTCCCGAGGCCCCGCGCAGCCAATGCTGGGGTGCGGACCGGGGACTGCCACCGACAACAGTCTCCGCCCCGGTCTCTTCTGCTACGTCTGCGGCCAGACCCCTCCCCCGCCGTCGACGCTCGCCACGTCATTATTCAACGACGGTGCGGCGATTTGGGGGGGAGGAGTGTTATATCCTAGCCAGTAATGCCAACCGAGCCCGCTGCCAAAAAGGTTGGCAGCATCAAAGTCCGGACGCCGTCCGCATAAGCAGCGCCAGCGATACAGGAAATCGCCGCAAGTCTGCGCGCGCCACCGCTGGCTTCTGGCTTCTTAAGCGCTGGAGTCGCGAGCGCTAGGACAGTTCTGGATTCGCCGCTCAGTTGTAGACTCGCCACCGAATTGTGTACTTGCTAGTCAGTTGTGGGTTCATCGCAGCAGAGTAGTTGTTTGTCGTCAGCCGACGCTGACCTAGCCGCACCGACTCGAACTAGACAGATTTCTGTAGACCATGTTCACCACTGTGTTCTGTATCGTCGTTAATAAAGATAAGTACCGACTTTCATTTAATCCGAGTGTTTGGGTTTTCATCTTTCTGTTCACTGTTCCAGCGGACCGGTCGACCCGCTATTAAAAGTGTGGCGGTGACTTCGTAGGCCGTTTCTACAGCGAAGTGTTGTCGCTACGAAGGCCATCACAAAAAAATTAATGAACTTTGTTTGTCTGTCAATAGATTAAATCATTGTAACCAGCCTTAAAACTGATCGTATCTTTGAATCTATGAGTCGTATCCCCAAAACTAACTGAGAGCTTTTGAAGAATATCTCCCTGAATAAAAAATGACTGCATCCGTTAAAATAAAGGTGCTTAATCTGTTTTTCTTTCTTTTTTCTTCAAAAAACACCAACATAAACCACGCTTTCTAAGTAACAAAGTTTACATGCACACAATCTAACTGACTACTTGTTTTTACATGTACCTTTATCACAGCACAGTGTCCTGATTTGAGGACAGTCATACGTGATTCTTCATTTCTGTCAAATTCACGGTCTTCTTCCGAAGAAACTCTAACGACTACTGTTTGTATTTACCGCAGAAATTTCGAAAACACAAACCTACTTCTTTAATCAGCTGAGTCAGACTAAAGCACGCTCTTAAAACTAAACTGTTGGTTAACGAAACGGAACTGCAAATTTGTTTACTATTAGAACAACGCAAGTTAGACTGGCACTTATAATTTGCTTACCATTAGAACAATGCAAGTTAGACTGGCACTTATAGATAATTTGCTAATTTTCTTACCATTGGAACAACGCAACTTAGATCGGTACTTCCAGACATAGTTCGAAGCAAGTAAATTCAGGGCCATACCCGAAATCTGTCATAAGGAAAACAAAACATCAGCTGACAGTGTCGCCAACTATGAAATTCATAGTTTTCTTGTTAAACGGGTTCACTACCAACCTAGACAAACATATCTTTGAATGATATTTCCACTCGTTTTGAGACACGATAGCACAGAACTTATTTGGAAGTTTTGTTTATGTTCACCCCATGGTTCCTAATCAACTCATTTTATTATGCTACAAGCGCACAATATGTAAAATTTCGTGTTTTTGTTATCCCCTTTTGGTGTTGCAATGTTAAAGGCCAGCCGGCCGGAGTGGCCGAGCGGTTCTAGGCGCTACAGTTTGGAACCGCGCGACCGCTACGGTCGCAGGTTCGAATACTGCCTCGGGCATGGATGTGTGTGATGTCCTTAGGTTAGTTACGTTTAATTAGTTCTAAGTTGTAGGGGGCTGATGATCTCAGAAGTTAAGTCCCATAGTGCTCAGAGCCATTTGAACCATTTTGTTAAAGGCCAGGAGTGTATCTGAAACACCAGATCTAAGTGCATCATTCGTAGGGACCACATAGCAATAAAACTTTGTTTAGGATATCTTGTACGTCCGCTAACAACCATGTCGTGCGTGGCGGAGCCGACGTAGTGCACAAGTCCCGTTCTGATCGTCCATTTACTTACGCGCCCGATGCCCAGAAGGACTGTGTTTGTACCCTTCTTGACGAAGCCAACTTCCCTCGATATTGACGTGGTAATCGTTCAGTTAGTTGTATAATAATAATCCTGACTCAGTTTCAAACGTGGGATCCTGTAATTTTGTGAGTATATCTCTCAGCAATGCGTAATGTCTTTCATGTAACGTCTCTTACTGGAATTCATTCACAGCATCTGTGACACCGTCACGCCGACTAGGCAACTTCGCAATGAATCTTTCAAATTTTCTTTAAATTTCTACCGTCGATTGTTATGTAGCCTGGTAAGGGGAGAAAGGAAGTAAGATGAGGGTTTAATATCCCTTCGCCATAGAGGTCTTTAAAGTACAAACTCGGGATATCTGAACTTTTGGGAAGGAAATCGGCCGTACCCTTTAAAAACGGTCATCCCAGAATTATCCTGGAGTGATTTAGAGAAATCAAAGAAAACCAACATCGAGGTGACAAGTGGCTCAAAGATACTTAACTTCTAAGGTCATCAGTCCCCTAGACTTAGAACTACTTCAACCTGACTAACCTGAGGACATCACACCCATCCATGCCTGAGGCAGGATTCGAACCTGCGACCGTAGCGGTCGCGTCGTTCCAGACTGTAGCGCCTAGAACCGCTCGGCCACCTCGGTCGGCGAGGTGACAAGTCATGGGATGGCGGTTTTGACACAGTTGCTAGCAGTACCACGTACACAAGTTATAAAAGTGCAGTGTATTGACGGAAGTGTCATTTGCACTCAGGTGATCATGTGAAAAGGTTTCCGACGTAGTTATGGCCGCACGAGGGAAATTAACAGACTCTGAACGCGGAATGATAGTAGGAGCTACGCACGTGACATTCCATTCCAGAAATCTTTAGGGGAATTCAGTATTCCGAGATCCACAGCGTCAAAAGTGTGCCAAGAATAACAGATTTCAGGCATTACCGATCACCACGGCCAACGCAGTGGCTGACGGCCTTCACTTACTGACAGAGAGCAGCGGTGTTTGCATAAGGTTGTCAGTACTAACAGACAAGCGACTTTGCTTGAAATAACGGCAGAAATCAATGTGGGAAGTACGACGAATGAATCCGACGAATTTGGCGTTGTCTGTAGCAGCAGATGACCGATGGGTGCCCCTTTGCTACCAGCACAACATCGCCTCCAGCGCCTTGGACATACCATTCAGAGAGAACACGTGCCGAGCTGGGTGAAGCCATATGCATGGCGATGAGTGCTGCATAAGTTACTGGTAGGGAGTCAGCAAGAGTGGGATTATGCTTCTGCCAGGAGGAGCTGCGGTCACAGTGAGACCATAAAATTAATGAACCTTCTTCACGCACCCAGAACATTAGCGTGGTTGACCATCATACCTTATGATGGCATGGCAGCCTCCAACACAAAGGCAGAAGCGGATGAGACACGGCAGATCGATATGAACCTGCATAACAACATTTAAGATGGCGTCGGTTTTGAATTGAACCAATCGTTCAGCGACCTGTTCCAGGAGGTTGCGTAGGGTTGGCGCGCCGAAATGACAGCGTCCATGTGTAGTACGAACGGCAGTTCGAATATCCATATAGTTCGTGCACCGAGAGTGGCGTCATTGATGGAAACAGGTTCTACATCGCCGTCGGAATGACAGAAACGTAGTCCTTGTTTGGCCTACTGCAGATCCTATTATACACTGCATCGTAAGTCGTCTTGAGACACACAGTACTACTAACTATGGGCAGGTGGATGCAAAGGGATCCTGTGGTGGTATTTTAATGTTGTTGCAAAGAAACCGTTCGACGTCAAGCGTCTTGGGGTAGGCAAAATCAGAACAAAAGGTATCGGTTCCTTTTCTCTATTTGTGTGCATTACATTATATTTGTACGAATTTTTGCACAGACTCTGCTCCCCCTTTCAGCGGCGGCCTATTGCTGCACCATAAGTGGTGGGCTGGTTTGGTGTGAGATGAAGCGTGGGCAATGGGACACTTGCTGGTGGACCAGCTCCAAACAAACAGTTGCTAGTAGGTTACAATCTGGGCGCAAAATTGGGACTAATGTGTGTTGCAATTTTGCTAACATCAGGACTCCATTTCCAATGTGGGGCGAAATGTGGTCTCCAACAGGTCAGAATCATGTTACAGGTGTATGGGTAGCAGTTCGAACTATAAATCAAAGTATCGCGGCAACCTGTAGCTCTAAGCGTATTATACAAATCGACTTTTAAATTTGGCTTCATATTTTACAAATGCTTTATCTATTGTGAGGAATCATTTGAATTCATAAGAATAACGTGCAGAAGTCTATGTTGCACCAATACTCTTTATTACTAGAAAAAAATGTTAATCAGGAACGTTATAAGAAGACATATAGTGGTGAATAATCGTTGTCATACAGTTCACTATTCCTGTATGGTCTCTGATAAAATCTGTGACGTCAGAAGGGGCGTTAAGAAAATTAAGTGGTTCAGAGTTCACACATAATTTCATTAACAGAGGAAAAATTTCCTAAAGAAATTCGTTGTAGGATTCCTTGACAATATGAACTATGACACAAAAAAGCTGTGTGTTGTTAAAGATTGTAATGAATAACAAAGATTAGTAGAGACCCTTACACCACCCGTCCAAAAAGTTCCCGAGACTCATTTTAGCCCTGACGTGTAATCGACGACAGCCCAGTAAGTACTGTAGCAACTATAAACAATAGGTGTGCATTCGACTAGTCAAGTGTGAGCAAACAGTGGTAATCAGTGGATGTGTGGCCGTTGTCTGTTAATGCTGTCATGTCACAAATAGCAACATCTCTAAATAAAGTTTCAAGACGTTCTCCAGAATGTTTTCATGAAGGGAAAAGTGTGTGTAACATTTGTCCCGCACACTTTAGTTCCCTGCGGCGACTTAACTGAAATGCTAAACGTGAAAAATCGCTTGTGACCAGACTTGGTATTATCAATACGAACCCATTACAAAATGACAAAGTAAAATTCACATGAAAGGTCGACTGTCTGACGACGGAATGGACGTTCATGCCAATGTGACGCACGAGTTGAACAAAATCCCAAAGAAGGGATTTTTGACTATTTTATGTGGTTTTATGAAGTTTCTATGAGTTGAATTCAAGTGGGGAGAGACTATGTGTAATACATGAAGCATTAAAACTACCATCTTAACTTTTCTCTTTTATTAATTTACACTCGAATTTTTTTGGCAGTGATGAAAAGCGACTGAAAATGAATCAACTTTATTAATAAATTTAGACGCAATGCCTTTGGAACTACAGTGATAGCTGTGTCTCGATTGTAATAAAAAGACTGGACCACGTTTATTTAATAACAGTAAACCTCCGATTAGTTAAAGAAGCCAACACTCATGTGTAAAAGAGCTTCAAACGTATCCTTACTTTACATATGAGTTATTGTATTAAATATTTGATTTAAGCACATAAGTAAAAAAAAATGCGGCAAGGGTTTGAACTAATGCTTAGAATTTATTGGAAGTCGTTAGTGCTCTCATTATCATGCACTGGACGAATATATTCTAGGTAACTTACGGTCCATTTTAAGCAAAATCTAGTTTTTCACGGTTCTCAATGTTTATGACGTTATATATCTCCTGAACTAAGCGTCACGCAATGATATAACTTTTCAGTTACATTACGTGATATAAGTAGGTGTCGTCTGAAAACTTCGTTGCGAATAGAGATCGTAGACAAGTAATATGTTAAAACGTTATGTCTGATGCTGAAGTTTTACTGCATGAACAGCTAAAATGTAAGCAATAAACTTTCTTTCTTTCATCATTTTGTGGAGAAAACCACTAAGTGCTCTCATTCTCAAACGCTGAATGAATATAGACTAGGTATCTACACGCGTTGACTGATGCTGATCTAAACATGCACACTGTTTCTAACTGTAATACTTGTCTTACCGTATCAAATCTTTACCATGAGACTATATTTTGTAATGAGTAGATTATGACAACATTTTAAGTACTGATATTCGGTAAATAATGACGACAAGTATTTACAATAAAATTTTTTGCCCATGGAAGCCGTTAAATAGTGTTTCAGGTTTAGGAATATTTGCTTAGTAACACACACTGAGTTGACATAAGTTATGGGATAGCGATACTTACATTTACAGATGGGGGTAGTGCATCTTACACTAGGTGTAGAAGGCCAGTGCTTTGGCGGAGCTGCGATTTGTAGTCAGGTGATTCATGTGAGAAGGTATCCATCATGATTATTACCGCACGATCGGAAGTAACAGACTATGAACGCTGAATGGTAGGTGGAGCTATGTGCATCGGACATTCCGTTTCGGAAATCGTCAGGGAATTCAATATTCCGAGATCCACTGTGTCATGAGAGTGCCGAGAATATCGGATCTCAGGCATTACCTCTCACCACGGACAACGCAGCGGCCGACGGCCTTCACGTGCCGAGTGAAAGCAGCGGCGTTTGTGTAGAGCTCTCAATGATAACAGACAAGCAACATCGCAGAAATTAATGTGGAGTGTACGACGGACGTATCCGTTAGGACAGTGTGACGAAGTCTGGCACTAATGGGCTGTGGCAGCAGGCGACCGACGCGATTGCCATTGTTAAAAGCACGACATCGCTGTAGCGCCTCTCCTGGGCTCGTGATAGTATCAGTTGGACCCTAGACGACTGGAAAACCGGGGTCTGGTCAGATGCGTCCCGATTTCAGTTGGTAAGAGCTGTTGCTAGAGTTCGAGTCCTGCGCAGATTAGACGAAACCATGGACTCAAGTTATGGGCACTGTGCAAGCTGGTTCAAAAATGGTTCAAATGGCTCTGAGCACTATGGGACTTAACTTCTGAGGTCATCAGTCCCCAAGAACTTAGAACTATTTAAACCTAACACACATCCATGCTCGAGGCAGGATTCGAACTTGCGACTGTAGCGGTCGTGCGGCTCTAGACTGTAGCGCCTAGAACCGCTCGGCCATTCCGGCCAGCCTGCAAGCTGGTGGTGGCTCGATAACAGTGTGGACGGTAGTTATATGGAATGGACTGGGTCCTCTGGTTCAACTGAACCAGTCACTGACAGCCATTGATTATGTTCGACTGACTGCTTGGAGACGATTTGCAGCCACTCCTGGGTTTGATGATCCTAAACAACGAATAATTTTTTATGGATGACAATGCGCCATGTCATCGGGCCACAGTTGTTCGTGATTGGTTTGAAGAACATTCTGGACAAATAGAGTGAATGATTTTGTCACCCAGATAGCTCTTCATAAATTCCTTCGAATATTTATGGAGCGTAATTGGTTCAAATGGCTCTGAGCACTATGGGACTTAACTACTGTGGTCATCAGTCCCCTAGAACTTAGAACTACTTAAACCTAACTAACCTAAGGACAGGACACACATCCATGCCCGAGGCAGGATTCGAACCTGCGACCGTAGCAGTCGCGCGGTTCCGGAGCGTAGTTGAGAGGCCAGTTCGTGCACAAAATCCTGCTCCGGCACTTTTGCAGTTGTGGACAGCTATAGAGACAGCATGGCCCAATATTTCTGCTGGGAAGTTCCAGCGAATTTTGAGTGCATGCCATGTAGATTTGTTGCACAGTGCAGGGAGAAATTAGATCCGACCACATGTTAGGAGGTATCCAATGACTTTCGCCTCCTGCCTGTATGAGAAGATTAATGTTGTTAGTCAACAGACCATACCAAGACAACAATAAATGCAACGACGATGCGGACTTCGAGGTAATACCGAATGGCGTCAGTCACGTGCTAAGCAGAGGTCTTGTTTCTGCGTACGTACAGTCCTCATCATACTACACATTCGACACTATACAGGGTGTTACAAAAAGGTACGGCCAAACTTTCAGGAAACATTCCTCACACACAAATAAAGAAAAGATGTTATGTGGACATGTGTCCGGAAACGCTTAATTTTCATGTTAGAGATCATTTTAGTTTCGTCAGTACGTACTGTACTTCCTCGATTCACCGCCAGTTGGCCCAATTGAAGGAAGGTAATTTTGACTTCGGTGCTTGTGTTGACATGCGACTCATTGCTCTACAGTACTAGCATCAAGCACAACAGTACATACCATCAACAGGTTAGTGTTCATCGCGAACGTGGTTTTGCAGTCAGTGCATTGTTTACAAATGCGGAGTTGGCGGATGCCCATTTGATGTATGGATTAGCACGGGGCAATAGCCGTGGCGCGGTACGATTTCCAGAACGAAGGTGTCCCGACAGGAAGACGTTCGAAGCAATTGACCGGCGTCTTAGGGAGCACGGAACATTCCAGCCTATGACTCGCGACTGGGGAAGACTTAGAACGACGAGGACACCTGCAATGGACGAGGCAATTCTTCGTGCAGTTGACGATAACCCTAATGTCAGCGTCAGAGAAGTTGCTGCTGTACAAGGTAACGTCACTGTATGGAGAGTGCTACGGGAGAACCAGTTGTTTCCGTACCATGTACAGCGTGTGCAGGCACTATCAGCAGCTGATTGACCTCCACGGGTACACTTCTGCGAATGGTTCATCCAACAATGTGTCAATCCTGATTTCAGTGCAAATGTTCTCTTTACGGATGAGGCTTCATTCCAACGTGATCAAATTGTAAATTTTCACAATAAACATGTGTGGGCTGACGAGAATCCACACGCAATTGTGCAATCTCGTCATCAACACAGATTTTCTGTGAACGTTTGGGCAGGCATTGTTGCTGATGTCTTGATTGGGCCCCATGTTCTTCCACCTACGCTCAATGGAGCACATTATCATGATTTCATACGGGATACTCTACCTGTTCTGCTAGAACATGTGCCTTTACAAGTACTACACAACATGTGGTTCATGCACGATGGAGCTCCTGCACATTTCAGTCGAAGTGTTCGTACGCTTCTCAACAACAGATTCGGTGACCGATGGATTGGTAGAGGCGGACCAATTCCATGGCCTTCCAACATTCTGCGTGGTGTCTGTTTGTTCTATATCGTGTCTCCCTACCACTTTCGCGCAACGACGCTCTGAGCGTGTTTTTTAGGGAATTGACTAGTTTGAACCTGGGACCTGTTGCTGGTAAGGAGACGCCAGACCACACATGACATGTAGAGTTCAGAAGAGTTTAGTGAGACTAGCGATGATATAACTAAATACTTAATGATTTCAGCGTCAGCTCCACTGCACTTCCTGTAAAAGAATCTTAATACTAACTAAATTCAGTGGAAGGGGTTCAAGGCTTTCCTATTTTTAGTTATCTGGTAAAATAACGTCGAAAAAGACGTTAAGTTTACCATTGGATATTTTATTCTACTCACAAAACATTGTTTATAAATTGCACTATTGATAAAAGGAAATATTTTAATACAGGATGGTAAAAACCAACTGCGTTCAACAAAAATGTGAACGAATATTCCCTGAATGGGTTTCCAAGTTCTGCAATGGATCGAAGGATGACCTATGCCATATCACATCTATAATCTAGGTTTAAATTAAGTTTCACAAAAGAGAAAACTATCAAAATGGTCTTCAGTGACCCTCAATTATCTTTAATTACTTATCTAACTTGTCGTAAATTACAGTGGCTGATGTGGCTTCTCAATAACTATATAACAGAAAAATCATCGCGTTTCAGATTTTTACTTCAAGTGGCAAATGTGAACACCATGAGCTTTAATTGACGATCGACACTAGTATTACGCAAAAAGGGGGTGTAACAGATGAGACTTCTGCAGTTCTGAGTGAAGCTCTATGCGCCGTTATGCGGCATCGCGTGCGTTCATTACCTTGTCGGTGTTCGTCAGGGGGCGGCGGACAGCACAGCTCCGCTCACCTCGCCGTCTCGGAAGCAACGCCCTCCTAACTTCTCCTTACTACAATTTGCCAAAGTTAGTTTAAAAAAAAACTATCTGGCTGCGTTTTCATCTGACCAATTAGGGTCTCAATGTTAACCTTAAGCTCCGCCTACAAAAATTCTGTCTATCCAATGAGAAAGTTTATACTTTTCGTGGTGGGGCAATGTTTTTAAAGTTTGCAACATAACAGAGACGCGAAAAAGTCTCACGCTAAAACTTGCAGCTGATGTGGTCCTTTCAGTGTTCTTCTGGAGGGCTCTATCTTTTAAAATGGGCTGGGGGGTGGTACTGACGTAACAGAGACGCGAAAAAGTCTCACGCAAGAACTTGCTGCTGGGGTGGCCGTCTTTGTGTTATCGTAAGATCTATACTGCTCTTCTGGAGGGCTCTAGCTTTTAACATGGGCTGGGGGGTGGTCCTAGCGGTTAGCTGGCGACGTGGGTGTCCGTCCCTTATCGTAGGGCCTTCCAGCTTAACACGGTTCTGCTCTCGGCTTCTGTTCTCGTTTCTCCCCTCGGAACTGCGTCTGTCTCATGGTGGGAAGGTATGACATGCATTAAGGCATTCTTGTGTTAGTCTGTGGTATTCCATTTGCTCACTCGTTACTCGTATTACTTTGGTTAATTTAATGTCACGATTTATTCGGAGCTATGTGACATACTACTGGATTTGCTTATCATGTCAGGGTTTTCATGGAAGGTGTTGGATTTGCCTGACACCTTACAGCCTCCACGCTCTCCTGACCTCAACCCTCTTGACTTTCATTTATGGGGGCATTTGAAAGCTCTTGTCTACGCAACCCCAGTACCAAATGTAGAGACTCTTGGTGCTCGTATTGTGGACGGCTGTGATACAATATGCAATTCCCCAGGGTTGCATCAGCGCATCAGGGATTCCATGCGACGGAGGGTGGATGCATGTATCCTCGCTAACGAAGGACATTTTGAACATTTCCTGTAACAAAGTGTTTGAAGTCACGCTGGTATGTTCTGTTGCTGTGTGTTTCCATTCCATGATTAATGTGATTTGAAGAGACGTAAAAAATGAGCTTTAACATGAAAAGTAAGCGTTTCCGGACACATGTTCACATAACATATTTTCTTTCTTTGTGTGTGAGGAATGTTTCCTGAAAGTTTGGCCGTAGCTTTTTGCAACACCCTGTATATCACTAAAGTCGCCGATCCAATCGCCACGTGATTGGCGGCAGATTCACACGCTGGCCTGCGACGCGGACCTACCGCCAGCAGTCGGCTTTGAGCAGGCAGTCACCCGTGTAACCCAAGCTCAGCACTCCACCACCAGGGCTCGCAGTGACGCTGCGGGCGGCTGTCCCTACTGACTCTCGCCACGCGTGCGCCGGAGCGGCCTTGCCGCGTCCGGCCGTGGCCATCACAGCACATCACGGAGCGCCACGCTGGAGAAGCGGGGCCCGCCCGAGCGTCCCTGGCTGGAGAAAGCGCAGGAAATGCCGACCGAGTCGTCTCATAGGCGGCAGGCGCGATCCCCAGGGAGAGATAGCGGACGGCCTCGTGCATACGGGCGCCGCGTCACCATCTCTCCGGGATGAAACTGAGCAAGCTGGAACTCTTGCACCTGCTATTGGTGCACTCCTATTAATATTAGGTTGTAGAAATAATTCAAAAGCCAAGATCGCTTAAATACTGTTTAATGGATAACCGGTTTCAACACTCTAAATGTGCAATCATCGGATCTGAATATAGCTTAACATTTATAAACCATTTGAGTACAACGATACATGAGGCAGGCCAGCTGATATAAAACCACCATCACAAAAAAATAAAAGAAACAATGTGACAGTGATTTTATATCAGATGGTCTGCCTCATATATCGTTATATGAAAATGGTTTATAAATGTTAAGCTACATTCAGATCCGATGATGTCACCTTCAGTGTGTTGAAACCGGTTATCCAGTAAACAGTATTTAAGCGATCTTGGCTTCTGAATTATTTCTACAACAGAGTGATCACCCCACAACGCACTATGTGTTCACTGTATAATTTAGGCGTTTTTGTTTTGCATCTTGGTATTCCTGTTGCTAGCGGTTTCTGTATCGATCAAAATTTTTCTTTTGCAGTCCCCTGTTCCTATTTGAGTTTACGTATTGTCATTTCGTCATTTGGAGATGGAGAGTGGAACTGTTGACTCTAGGGATTTGAGCGCCAACGGGAGAAATCGTAAAGTTTCCGATGTATTGTTCTGCATGAGTACAATACAGGGGTGACAGCAGTGGAGTGAGCTAGAAACATTTGTGCAATATATGGGGATAATATCATTGGACAGAGCACGGTAATGAAGTGGTTTTGCCGGCCGGAGTGGCTGAGCGGTTCTAGGAGCTTCAGTCTGGAACCGCGCGACCGCTACGGTCGCAGGTTCGAATCCTGCCTCGGGCATGGATGTGTGGTGTCCTTAGGTTAGTTAGGTTTAAGTAGTTCTAAGTTCTAGAGGACTGATGACCTCAGATTTTAAGTCCCATAGAGCTCAGAGCCATTTTTTTGAGCCAATGAAGTGGTCTTCTCATTTTAAGAAGGATCGTTCTGGCATTAGTGACTCTTCACGTTCAGGAAGTCTTTGGAGTTTGATGAACATTGTTTAAACCCATAATCCACAATGATACACGTCAATGTATTCGAGAACTGGCAAATGTGATGAACTGTGATCAATCCAAACTCGTGCGACATTTGCATGCGATACGGAAGTTTCAAAAATCTAGTGTATCGGTACCCCGTGCTCTAAGCTAAAATCACATAAATCAGCGGGTTGTCACATGTGCATCTCTGCTTGCTAGTCATCAGTTGGCTCGTGAACAACACTGACCATTCCTATCCTGTATCGTTACTGGTGAAGAGAAATGGCGTCCTTGTGGTAACAAAAGCAGCACAAAGGAATGGCTGAGCTCAAACAAAGCAGCAACTCCTCGTAGAAAGACCAGCGCGAATCGACAAAAGATAATGTTACACATCTGGTGGAATAACTACGATGTAGTTTACTTCCACGAGGAGCAACCATCACTGCTGACATTTATTATCAATGACTGACACGTCTTGCAGACGCAGTCCAAAAACGACGACCAGGAAGATTGCGTGTAGAGATGCTGCTGCAATGTAACGCCCGCTGGCATTCTGCTACGCTTCAAATCTGCGTCGGGAAGTCATTCCGCACTCACCTTATTCGTCCGAATTTACGCCCTCAGTTTTCGCCTTTACCACATTCTATCGAAAAATCTTCAAACAATTTCCTTTTCCGATGAAAATGCGCTCCGAATATGACTCGACGAGTTCTTCGCCTCAAAGCCATGGGATTTCGACAGTCGTGGAATCGCAAACTTACCCCAGCGTTGGCAGACTGTTGTAAATAGTGAAGGAGAATATACTGTTGATGACTAAAGTCTCTGTTGCGTCTTTCTGTTGTGTTCATTAAACTTACGGGTAAAACGCTACAAACATATGCACCAACCGCTTAACTGTATGCTCGTTCTCTATTTTGAGTCTAGTTATCCAGATCGTATATGTATAGTGTACACCCAAATCTGTCTCCATGGATGAGTGGTCAGCACAGCCGACTGTCATGCGCGGGACCCAGTTTCGATTCCCGGTACTTCCAGGAATTTATACATGGCGGGAGGACTGGTACGTGTCTAACTCAGCCTAATGAGACCCACTGAGGAGCTGCTTGACCGACTACTAACACTTCCAAAATCAAGCAATCCGACAACGACCGGCAGAGCGGTGTGCTGAAGATAAGATCCTCCACACTGCATCCAGCGTCAGAGGATGACATGACGGTCAGTAGGGTGCGATTTACCTGTTTAGTGCCACAAGGCCGAACTTTACTTGCTAATGTCCAAATCTCTCAAAATATAATTCACGCAGATTCATTATTCAAACGACAATTTTCAGCGTACTGATTATACTGACATGTTTAGTTTTACTGGAAACTGCATTGATTCACAGTAAAGAATAATTGAAATTATCACAACTGTGTGTTACGGTAGATTTTGAATGAGCAAGACATGGCTTGTGGAAGTACTGACATACCACGTTAGGAAGCTTTACAGTAACATACTCCAATTTTTTCCGAAAAGTAATTACGTTTACAGATAATTAATACTGCCGTAGCTCTACATGTCAGCTATTGTGAAATGTGCTGCTTGGACTAGACCCGCTCACCCAGAGATACAGAATGCACTATTACGGCACTGCAGGTACATGGTACGTATTGTAAAATACGTACTAAGTACAGGTTGAATCTCTCTCATCGTAGGGTAGTCATAATGCTTTGCTTATCACTCCAAGAAAATGAAGTTAGACGATTTATTTTTTGATTGCAGGTACATTTACTTATAGGATAGAAGTGGTGGTAATTCGAGCCCGTGCTCGTATGTCATAGCGAGTCTAGCGACTATTATTTAGACCGATTTTGATCGACGCTATCCCATGATCACAAAAATAATTACAAATACAGACTGCCGGAAAAAATGTAAGACTTTGAAGGAAACTTGATTTCATTGACAAGTCAGGTGACAAGTAGCTCGTAATCATAGGAGTATATGATGACAAATTCAGAGGAAGTTAGGCAGACTTGTCACTTTAAAGGGTGCCCAAAAAGTCGCGTCAGTACACAGTGTGTCTTTCTCTGGCGGCTACGCAGGCATTTATTCTCGCATGCAAACTACGACATAGATGCCGAAAACCATCCTGCGATAGATTATCCCAAGCGTCTTGCGCATTTGGTTCAATTCGGCAATTGTTCTTGCACGCTCCGGAGAGCGATTAAGTTCCCACTTCATCATGTTTGATACGTGTTCAACCGTCTTGTTGCACGAGTACAACAAGAAGAGCACGTTGCGTCGCAGCGGTTCTGTGTGTATATGCATTGTCTTGCCGAACAAACAGAAGATATGGCAGTAGTTCGGGGATAACATCTTGTGCAGTGTAGCTGGCACTGGTTACTTTACCTTTGCAGAAACACCAAATGCGACCGCGGGTTGCAGCAGATGGCCTCCAAAATATGAATCCTGGGTGTGACCTTTGTACCCTGGACAAATGCGCCCGCAGGACGCGGTCTATTGGCTAGTCTTGCTAGCGGGTTCGATTCCCGGCCGGGTCGGGAATTTTCTTCGCCCAGGAACTTGCCCACATCATTGCGTCATCTTCATTCAGGAACATAGCAAGACTGGGAAGTGAAAAGAGTGGGAATTTGTACGGGCGCTGTTAATTACACCGCTTTTTTTTTTTTTTGGTCATCAGTCTACTGACTGGTTTGATGCGGCCCGCCACGAATTCCTTTCCTGTGCTAACCTCTTCATCTCAGAGTAGCACTTGCAACCTACGTCCTCAATTATTTGCTTGACGTATTCCAATCTCTGTCTTCCTCTACAGTTTTTGCCCTCTACAGCTCCCTCTAGTACCATGGAAGTCATTCCCTCATGTCTTAGCAGATGTCCTATCATCCTGTCCCTTCTCCTTATCAGTGTTTTCCACATATTCCTTTCCTCTCCGACTCTGCGTAGAACCTCCTCATTCCTTACCTTATCAGTCCACCTAATTTTCAACATTCGTCTATAGCACCACATCTCAAATGCTTCGATTCTCTTCTGTTCCGGTTTTCCCACAGTCCATGTTTCACTACCATACAATGCTGTACTCCAGACGTACATCCTCAGAAATTTCTTCCTCAAATTAAGGCCGGTATTTGATATTAGTAGACTTCTCTTGGCCAGAAATGCCTTTTTTGCCATAGCGAGTCTGCTTTTGATGTCCTCCTTGCTCCGTCCGTCATTGGTTATTTTACTGCGTAGGTAGCAGAATTCCTTAACTTCATTGACTTCGTGACCATCAATCCTGATGTTAAGTTTCTCGCTGTTCTCATTTCTACTACTTCTCATTACCTTCGTCTTTCTCCGATTTACTCTCAAACCATACTGTGTACTCATTAGACTGTTCATTCCGTTCAGCAGATCATTTAATTCTTCTTCACTTTCACTCAGGATATCAATGTCATCAGCGAATCGTATCATTGATATCTTTTCACCTTGTATTTTAATTCCACTCCTGAACCTTTATTTCCATCATTGCTTCCTCGATGTACAGATTGAAGAGTAGGGGCGAAAGGCTACAGCCTTGTTTTACACCCTTCTTAATACGAGCACTTCGCTCTTGATCGTCCACTCTTATTATTCCCTCTTGGTTGTTGTACATATTGTATATGACCCGTCTCTCCCTATAGCTTACCCCTACTTTTTTCAAAATCTCGAACAGCTTGCACCATTTTATATTGTCGAACGCTTTTTCCAGGTCGACAAATCCTATGAAAGTGTCTTGATTTTTCTTTAGCCTTGCTTCCATTATTAGCCGTAACGTCAGAACTGCCTCTCTCGTCCCTTTACTTTTCCTAAAGCCAAACCTATCGTCACCTAGCGCATTCTCAATTTTCTTTTCCATTCTTTTGTATATTATTCTTGTAAGCAGCTTCGATGCATGAGCTGTTAAGCTGATTGTGCGATAATTCTCGCACTTGTCAGCTCTTGCCGTCTTCGGAATTGTGTGGATGATGCTTTTCCGAAAGTCAGATGGTATGTCGCCAGACTCATATATTCTACACACCAACGTGAATAGTCGTTTTGTTGCCACATCCCCCAATGATTTTAGAAATTCTGATGGAATGTTATCTATCCCTTCTGCCTTATTTGACCGTAAGTCCTCCAAAGCTCTTTTAAATTCCGATTCTAATACTGGATCCCCTATCTCTTCTAAATCGACTCCTGTTTCTTCTTCTATCATATCAGACAAATCTTCACCCTCATAGAGGCTTACAATGAATTCTTTCCACCTATCTGCTCTCTCCTCTGCATTTAACAGTGGAATTCCCGTTGCACTCTTAATGTTACCACCGTTGCTTTTAATGTCACCAAAGGTTGTTTTGACTTTCCTGTATGCTGAGTCTGTCCTTCCGACAATCATATCTTTTTCGATGTCTTCACGTTTTTCCTGCAGCCATTTCGTCTTAGCTTCCCTGCACTTCCTATTTATTTCATTCCTCAGCGACTTGTATTTCTGTATTCCTGATTTTCCCGGAACTTGTTTGTACTTCCTCCTTTCATCAATCAACTGAGGTATTTCTTCTGTTACCCATGGTTTCTTCGCAGCTACATTCTTTGTACCTATGTTTCCCTTCCCAACTTCTGTGATGGCCCTTTTTAGAGATGTCCATTCCTCTTCAACTGTACTGCTTACTGCGCTATTCCTTATTGCTGTATCTATAGCGTTAGAGAGCTTCAAACGTATCTCGTCATTCTTTAGTACTTCCGTATCCCACTTCTTTGCGTATTGATTCTTCCTGACTAATGTCTTGAACTTACGCCGACTCTTCATCACTACTATATTGTGATCTGAGTCTATATCTGCTCCTGGGTACGCCTTACAGTCCAGTATCTGATTTCGGAATCTTAGCGCGCCACAAACCAAATGCATCATCATCATCATCTGAGCGAACTCACTCTGCACAAGGCCGCTCAGCAAGTCTACGCTTTACCCGTCTACTTCCATACTCGCATGCAGACCCTACTTCCATTACTGAAGACACCAAATGCCGTTTCACTGATCATTCGACCCTTTCTGGACATCAGGAAAGCTGTGTTTCGCCGTGTAGTAGTCTAAGTGGTAGGCAGCCTGCCTAGAGGCACATGTGGTGTCAGTTCTGCAGCAAGCATACATTTCGCAACCGTTCTTGGCGACAGAGCAGGTGCAAAATGTTGCCTGATTTCTTCCTTGATAAATGTGCTGTCGCGCACCACTGGTCGCCCAATGCATAACGTGCGTCTGAACTGCATTGACGTTCAGCAGCAGCGAGAGCGTCTCACATAAAACAGATGAAAACAGCGCCACACCAGCGAAACACTGTTCCAAATATGTGTCAGTAAACACAGTCCTACAGGGTGTCGAATTTTCTTTTCGGCAGTGTACGTACGCGAGGCTTTCATAATTTTTATCTAAGACGTGCTACGGTAATGTGGTGTAACAGAACAAATTATTAGAATTACTCAGCTTCATTATTTGCGCTGCTGTATATTCCTTGGTTTCGACTAAAGTTTTTTTTAGGAGGCGACAATTCTGCTCCACTCTCACACCTTATAGAGCCTCTTATTTATACTTGTTTTGATCGTCTTTACTCTGTTAATCTCTGTTAGAGGCCACAATCCATACACACACACACACACACACACACACACACACACACACACACACACACACACACACACACACACACACATTCTTTTATATACCTAACAACAATAGATATTGAAAAACTACTTTTACGGATAGGGATATAAAGCGGGGGCTCACGAAAGTTAATAAAATGGCTCTGAGTACTATGGGACTCAACTGCTGAGGTCATAAGTCCCCTAGAACTTAGAAGTACTTAAACCTAACTAACCTAAGGACAACACACACATCCATGCCCGAGGCAGGATTCGAACCTGCGACCGTAGCGGTCGCGCGGTTCCAGACTGTAGCGCCAGAACCGCTCGGCCACCAGCGGCCGGCCGAAAGTTAATACTACGAGACATTATAGAAAGTAGGTAAATATTATTTTCAACGCAGACTTCCTTTTTTTAAAAAATTGGCACCCCGTGTTATTTCTTACTCAATCAATAATATAAAAAATCCCAAAACTGCAAAGCGAAATTGACACTTGAAATAAGCAAAATGCGCCGCTATTGCAACCCCGAGATGCAAGCGTTATCCTGGCGTTCCTCTTGATATAGATGTGATTGACGCACTACGATGCAACAGTCGCTGTGTTTATTGCTATTTACACCGTTATTAAGTGCCCTGGAAACAATACAGATATTCGGCCACATACAATGAAAAAATAAGGAAAGTGTTTACTTGTTAATGCTTTATTGATCTTTACTGCAGTACTAGAAGAGACATAAAGGTAATGAGAAACCGAATTACACTGGCCACAGTAAACATAATTAATGGCTGACCAAGGATTTAATAGAGGTGTCAATAAGTAAATTGCTGTACTGTTTCCAGTCCTCTTAATAAAAGTGTAAATAGCAATGCGTACAGCGACTGTTGCATCATAGTACATCAACCTCATCACAATTACGAGCTTGATTAGAAGAGTAGATTAACCTTCAATTTCCGAAGTAGTGTTCGAATAACTCATGTTGAAACTTGAGTTAATATTTCGATGAAACTGAATGTATCACGCTCTCAGGCGTGCCATGAACTGTTTGCATGTTCCTTGTAACAGGAGAATACTAGAGGAATTACTTCTCCGACAGTCCCTTTACCACTGAAGGGAAATTTCCAGGTGGTATGCTATGCAGATAAGACGAAAACCGTGATAAAGAAGGTAGTCCGTACTCATTGGTAAATTTCGGTACTGCAGTAGATTTGTCCGCAAATTTGCAGCCAGTATTTTATTTGCTTGTCGGGTATACTGTTCTTATTGTACCTAGTGAGAGTCCTAGGGCGCAGCTAGACAGCAGTGTTGTTGTAGAGTTCATCGAGGTTGATTCTTGGATATTATTAATGCGTTCCCAAATGCGCTGCTTCCTAGACTCGGGATCGAATCCGCCCGCCGGATTAACGACGAGGGTCAGTGTGTCAGCCAGCCTGGATGTGGTTTTTAGGCAGTTTCCCACATCCCAGTAGGTGAATACGCCTCAGTTCAACGACTCGCAGACATTTGAAAAACGTTCGCACTGTTTCATGGCTTACACTAGACGCCGACAGCTGGGGTAGACTAATTCCATCCCAGGAAGGGCATCCAGCCACCCTCTCACACAAACATCGGCAAATCCATAGTAACAAGGCCGACCCCGCGTTGAAGTGAGACAAAGGCCCAAGGAAAATGATGATGATGATGATGATGATTAATGCACTCACAGCTATACATTTGTTGGAACTGTCAAAGACACAGTAATTTGTTGTTGCAGTATATTTTTTTAGCTGCAGGGTTATTTGTTTGCATTGTTTTGTTTACGTTATAAACAAAAGTACATACTCCCACGTAATAAAGAACGTAGCTCGATGTCGTTACTGTTAATTTGATTTAGTTATGCTCCGAAAGATGACTTCTCACTGATAGTAATCAGTCGTAGTTGTAGCAGTAGTAGTAGTAGTAGTAGTAGTAGTAGTAGCAATAGTAGTAAAGTCGAAGAGATGCAAGCAGTTTTTCTCGCGATCTTTATAGGAAGTTACTCTCTTAGTAGGCCAAGAACCAATTTAACGAATGACTATTTTGATGATAGTCCTCTTTTGATGACATAAGTTGTTAATGCTGAAGAAAGGCTATGAAGAACGCTATTTAGACTTGCTGTTTTTCTTTCTAAGAGGATGGTGGGGAGGAGTTTGTTGGAAAATTAAGAAGTTCCAGTGTACAACTAATTCACATTTAAGTGCTAGCTGTTTTCAACACAATTTTTGTTTGGCCATCTGCACCATATACGTAGGAAAATTTGGGCCGTAATTGTGTGACTGAAATGAAATATTTCGGCTGGTGTGCTATAACATTCTAGTAATCGTCTGCTTTCTTTTGTATTCGTTACTTCAGACATGAAGAAAAGCCTTTCCACATTATTCATCTACAGCTCTTCAGCGTAACTTACATTTGTTAAAAAAATGGCTCTAAGCACTATGGGACTTAACATCTGCGGTCATCAGTTCCTTAGACTTAGAAGTACTTAAACCTAACTGACCTAAGTACATCACACACATCCATGCCCGACGCAGGATTCGAACCTGTGACCGTAGCAGCAGTGCGGTTCCGGACTGAAGCGCTTAGAACCGCTCGGCCACAGCGGCCGGCTAATTTGTTGATAGGGTCTTCAGAAAGTTACATAAAATGCACCACTGCGGTCAGTTCTCCAGTATTCGGAGCCTTTGTCTAGTAGGCATGATAACAGACGTCGGTGAATTCAGAGACGCGTTTTGGTTTCCCTTTGTTTGTAAGGCATATGCCAGACCTGGAACTGATAAGCCCCTCCCACCTATTCCCAGCTGGTATCCCCCATCTGTATCACTATCAGCTCGTGTGATAATTGGTTGAATAGAGTCGCGACCGTTTAATGGGCCGGATCTCGAACAGCACTGCTCCAGTCCTACGAGTGAAGAATGAAGAAAGAAAAGAGTAAAATAACAAAAAAAAATCTCTGAAAACATGGGCAATTACACCCGTGCTTGTGCTAGCTTGCTATAGTAGACTGCTACGGTAGTCTGGCTTGGCGATTTCAGTGTGCATCTGAAGCTCTGTGACAAATGGACGGCCCCAGAAGATCTCTGCAACAAGAGGCTGCACGCCGTTCTTTGGGTGAAACCCGAGGAAACGCAGCTGGCCGAACGCATCTCCCAGCTGTTGCCGGTACATGCGAGCGCCGCTCTCGCAAACGGCGACTGGCAGCCGAGTAGTCCGTGACGGCGCTCGGTCGCCCACCGTTCGCCCAGCTCTTGACGCGCCGACACCTTCTAATGGCAGCGTGCCAGGGTTGTCGACCGGCGGCCTAATCACTGCTTCCTGCGCCGAGGCTCGGCCCACCGGCCGCGAGGAAAAAGTGAAACTGCTTCCTGCGCCCGCCGGTCCGACCCTGTGGTTACCCAGCGAACGGCGGCCCACGGCGAATCGTTCGCAGATTGCGAGGGCGTACTCCGCGGCCGACATTTCTGCGCGGGCTCTCGGAAGTCTTGTCTGGAGCGGCAGTTTAGCAGTCGTGTGATCGATCGTCTGCCGGAACACGCCAGCGAAACCAGCACCGCACTGTAATTGGCACACAGAGAGGGAGTTCACTGAGTGACTCAGTGATCGCCGAAAGAATCACCTCGGAGTTGATCCAACCCGCGAAAGCTTTTTGATGTGCAACTGTTCACTATGATCGATGAGCAAGTGAGACAGATCTCATTCCTGCCTCACGCCAACTTAGCACAACGGGAGGAAACGGTAAGAGCCATCGACGGCACGCTAATGAGACCGAGTACTAGCACTGCTGGACAAAGTAGAGGAAGAAATCCGCTGAGTTGGACATTCTATCATTGGCCGGAAGCGAATGTAGAGGTACAGTACTATAGAAATAGAATTTTTCGAGTGCGGCCATAGTTCTAAAGTCTGTTCCCTCCGGATTCGCTACCACAGTTTCTACCATTCCACCAGCATTGTCGATCATCAAAATAGAGGTAACAATGCCGGCCATGCACTGATCCCATCGCATAATGTACACAGTGCTACGTCAACATAACTTGCAGTTGTGTGGCGGATTTTTACCTTCAGTTATTATTATGGCATGTCGGTTACTATCTTAAAAACGTACTTGTTACACTAACATCATACAGATATTTACATAGTATCGTGAACTAGCGGAAATACCTGCATTTCCAACAACAGACGTCACACAGAATACACCGTGGCACCGGTTTGCAGCCGTGTTAACCGTGCAGGTTGCTGAGTTGCGGATGACTGCTGACTAACATTTGCGGACTGGCTGCTGCGCCAGGTGGTAATGTATATAGGGGTCGTGTTCGTGACATGCATGTCTTACTGGGGAGTGGCGTCAAAAAGGCGTGTTACTCGATGAGACCATGGAATCGACAACTTCGGAGATGCAATATTTATTACGTCATATTTCGTTGTTGTTGTATAAAAACTTGGCTGTTGTGGCAGTGTACCACTGCAACGCAATGCTGCATTAAAGCTTCATCACAAACACGTCACCATGTATACGATTTCTTATAATTAAATGTCAGGTAATGACGCAACGGCTGTAAAAGCCTTCAGGAGATCTTAAGGTGAATGGTAATATTACTGTGAACTGTATGTCTTCGCTGTGCTCATATGGTTAGAACCATCGAGTTACAGAGTTGACGAAAGTAGGTACGCGTCCTGCTATTAATCTAACACATCCATGATCTGCAATATTCGATACTATTTGCAAATAAGAAGTTGATCTCTCAGGAATGAGTTTCTTAGATATCTGACTTCTGCTTGCTTATAAAACGGAGAATGATACTGCTGTGAGTGAAAGTATGTCGCGATTTCCGAGGGTGTGGTTAGGAAGGAATCTTATTGTATAGCTTCAATTGTTGCAAGTGAAACGATGGCATTTTTATTCTTCCTCGTAACAAATATTTTGGTGCAAACAACATTCAACACCCTAGATCGCATAAATATTTCTTTATTTATGACAACCAGTTTCGATAGACATTGCTGCCATCTTCAGGTCTTGTTTTACCTTGGACCTCACGACAAGTTGTCATGCGGATAAAAAAGAAAAAAGGCTTCTTATTATGTACTGATTTTTATGCACTTGACAACCTGGCGTGAGGTTCAACGAAAAATGAACATGTTTCAGAACAAAAAGATTTTTAAGACCTGAAGATGACAGCAAAGTCTGTCGAAACTGATCGTCATAAATAAAGAAATATTTATGCGATCCAGTTTGTTGAATGTTTTAGCAAGTAAACAGATCGCTCCTTCGGTGTTCTCAAAATAAGAAAATTCAATCAAAATATATTGGTGTTTATTCCGCGAATATGTTGCTATTTGTAAGGATCCACTCACCCACGGAACAAGATGCTGTCATTGTTACACACTGCTTACTCGAAATGTGCTGCCAGACACGTACACTTGAATTTGACTTCACTTCCGTGTAAACCGAGCATTTCACGAACCCGACCCTACATACAGCGAGTCGGCCGCAGTGGCCGAGCGATTCTAGGCACTTTAGTCTGGAACCGCGCGATTGCTACGGTCGCAGGTTCGAATCCTGCCTCGGGCATCGATGTGGGTGATGTCCTTAGGTTAGTTAGGTTTAAGTAGTTCTAAGTTCTAGGGGACCGATGACCTCAGATGTTAAGTCCCATAGTGCTCAGTGCCATTTGAACCATTGGAACCAACACACAGCGCAGCACCACGTCAGAAGTTATCTGCCTTATTCATGCAGTTCAGGACGAACCTCGTGCACATTTTATGCGATAGGTTTCCATCTATTCAAACAAGACGTTCATTCACAAACCTCTCAGTTTTTTCCGTAACACAAATTGTCTGAATTGAGAAGGAATTAAACTGTTGTAATGATGCAATAACCAGCTTCGATCCGAAGGCTGACAGTTTAAATCTTGGTAAACCGTGGTACCTGGCACGGGTGGAAATATCAGGGCGCGCCAGATTCATATTCTTGAAGAAAGAAACCTTGTTTCACAAAGTGCCTAGAGTCCATCGCACAGTGGATTATTCATACGATTTTGAAAAACTTATCTGTTCGTTTTTGAATATTTTTGAACACATTCTAAGTTAATTTCTGAACGAACATAAGTAGATTTTTGAAGGCGGGCATAGTGTGTGTAATGTCTCTGTCAGGGGAATTCCTGATGCCTCTATAAATAAAAAACTTTCCCGCAGACAAAAGGGGACGAGGCTATACGAGCTGAGCAGAATAAACGCGAACCGAACGGGTGAATGCCAGTCACTTTGTTTATGCGGTTGACTGGATGTTAGAATGGTCGGCTTTCTTACGATTATAGCGAAATCCTTAGACTCTAACAACCAGAGTAGAAATAAACGACTAACAGGAATAACAGATAAGAAAGATTAATATGTAATCTTCTCTGTGTGTCCAAGAAACTGAAATTTTGATAGAAAATTTTTGCCAGATCACTGCTCGATAAGGGGCAGCTGTACAGTCCCCAGTTAGCAGCCATTTAAGTTCTATTCTAGGAATAGTGCGGAAAACGCATTGTACGAACACGTAATAAGGCCTAGCCGGAGAATAAACGCGAGATAACTAAACTGATGATTCTGGTAGGGTTACTGAAGTTAACCGGAGAATAAGTTAAAAAATTTGTGATTACGAGCTGCATTGTTAGAGAGAGGAAAGAGAAGAAACGGGAACAAATTATATGGACGAATATGATATTTCCAAATTTGTAAAAAATTTCGTACTACTACTACTACTTTTCTATCTCATGCTAGAGAAGGAGGAGCGTATGAATGAAACTGAAACTACTTCCTGGCATAAAAATTTTTGCTTGTAGTAGGCCTAATAGGCATTTGATATTGGTACTTTGTGAATTATATCCTGTCGTGTTATTTATGCAAATGAGGTATATAAAAATAACCATTTGTGCCAAAACAGTCTTGCTTATTTTGCGTGTGTCACAATTGTTGCATTATTAGAAAGGCCTATTTCGTTTTATGTAGCAGACAGTGACCAAATAGGCATAATCAAATCGAGAAACTACACCAGTCTTGGGTACTATTCGTATTAATGGCTTTTTCAGAATTAGACAAAGACATTTTGATTCTTCATGTAGCAAAACTTTGATGAGGTAATAGATTCTTTCGCAGAAAGGAAACCACCAGTGTAAAGCTGTAGCAAGATTAGAAAGAAAAAAACGATGTTACCTAAGGCTTGAAGAAATGTGTACAGTTTTGCTTGTCTCTTGTCTTTACTGGTTTTATGTTCACTACATTTAATTTTATGTCATACGAAAGAGAAAGTTTTTAGCTAATAGGAAATAAATAGTGCAAATTTTGTGAAGAGTTCTTATTCTTTCTGTTACAAGTAACCCCACCGAGGATTAATTGTGAGGTTTTTTCTAAAAGGGGGTAGGACGTCAAACGGGCCGATTGGGAGTAGGAGAGACACCACAGGGTATTTTAACTTCCACTGTCATGAATATAGGTTTGATGACTTCCATTAAAAAATATACACGTTTGAATTCCACGGAGCGAAATACATTTACTTGCGATAGAAGAATGATGTGTGAAGAGGCTTTGCACTGGACTTTGGCATACTAAGTATGCATGTCTTACATTTCCTCGAACATATATGTTCTATAAATCAAATTTTTCAGAAAGAAATGCGATACAAAAGCGACACTCAACATATTTTTGAAAAATCGATTTTTTTTAATATTGGACGTCCTATCTTCAACACCCGAAGGGGGGCGGGGCTCCTGTAAAGTTTATGCCCCGGTTCGGAAATATCTTAGATCCGGGACTAGAGAATGGTTCTTGGTCTAACTTAAATGCTAAATCATAAAACATTTGCTGTTTCAGAGTTGCCTTAATTACAACTGTGAACAACGGTCGCATTGCACTTTGTTGGTTTCTTGATGATTGACTTCGTCTGAAAAGTAGAAACAGTAACTTCTAAATGACTGAAAAATTTTGCTCTTAACTTGCTTCAAATGCAAAATGATAACCACGGTGCAACGTAATTTATTGAGCACCATTGCTCCACGTAAGTGGAAGTCGTTCAGACTTAAAACAGTCATTATTCATTTCGAATTAAATTCAAGTTTCCTTCAGAAACACTTATATTCATTTTCGGCTTCAGAGCTTGGCAACCAAACATTCGTAGAAATATTATTCTGTTTCAGAAGGACACTCAGAAGATAAGTTAAGACCACTCTCTTTTGAGTGTACGATACTGCAACGAAGGTGACTGAAAGGAGTCGTACAAACTATGACTAAGGTAGGCAGTGATAAAACAGTGAGGTGTATTTACGTGCCTACTACGATTATAAATTGGATCCTCCAGTCATCTTCAGGCTTTCGTTGGAAGTTCATGTTAGTTTGTCTATTAGGACACACCAATCAAAAGTTAATTCGAAGGTGGTTAAAAGTTAGTGGTTCGAATCGCAGAAGTTAGGTTTGTGTAGTGGAGAATATTATGCCAGTACTCTATTGAGTGAGGCGATAAACTGTAGCGAACAAAGACATTGCGTGTGGCTAACGCCTGTTTTTATGGTGCGGAGATAGGTCGCCGCCGTTACTAATAGAAAACATAGTGGCCGATATCACTCGTAAGGTCCGCTGCTGAGCTGTGACTTCCATGTGCTACATTTCAATTCTGTACTGTGTTCAAGCAAAGTTGAAAGCAGAAGCAATGAACACTTCATCCTTCGTGGTTAAATTTAGATGCTCAACCATTAAATACTGTGTGGTTTGTTTTCATTACGTGAACAACTTTTAGAGGCCCTTCAGCTAGGGTTCACAGTAAATCATATGCCGGGTTCTTTAATAAACTCTTTTGAAAATAAGGTTCATTAAATTAGAAATAACTGAATCTGGCAAACTATAGCAATTTTTATACTCTTCGTAAATATTTTACTCAGTTTTTGTGTTTTTAGTCATATCATGTAACAATCTCTTGGCTATCGGATTAGGCGTTGATTTAGTACATTGCATTTGTTTCTGATGTCATTTATATGAATTTGTAATGAAATGTTATTATGTGGAAAAAGTGACACTAGTGTGAGGTCATGTTACGTAATTATTACTGGGTCGCTTGACAGAATAAGGCAGACAGTTTTGATTGTAAATAATTCTAACGCCTTGAATACAGTGGTAATTGACCAACTAAATGTTTTGCTATCTTGAGTATTCAATTGAGCTCCTACATAAGTAGTGACGGTTGTCATCCTATGGTGGATAGAACTAGTAAGCTATATAGAAAGACGGATAATATACAATTTGTAGAAGAACCAGGAGGACAAAATCAGAACTGAGAACCAAAAACGAAGTACTCGGATTAAAAAGTGTGTAAGCAGGAATGTAGTCTTTCACCCCTAATGATCAGTCGTGTCAAACCATACATCAAATAAGCAGTGAAAGAAACGTTCAAGAGTGGAATTAACATACAAAGTGAAAGGATATCAATGACAAGATTCTTATCCTCAGTGAAAGTAAAGAAATATTACAGCACTTATTGACTCTGAAATTTCAACGAATTTCAAACTCAGCTGTGTATGGAACAGTGATAGAAATCAACGGGGAGAGTTGAAAATGTATGCCCGACCGGGATTCGAGCGCGGGATCTCCTGCTCACTAGGCTAGCGCTCTAAATTTTTTTTTTTAATTTGATCGTAGCGCACTGAGTCTTTTATTATTATTTTTCTTTTTATTCAGAGACCAGCCGGGTCTGTGAGCGAACACGCTCAGCTACCGTGCCGGCAAACCTAAGCCAACGAGGACACAAGGAATTAGCGGGGATGTGGGGGATGGAGGAGGGCGTGCTTGGGATAAGACCTCAGAGTCGCGCTGATTCCAATGTCTTCGATGGCTTAAGGGTTCAGTCGGCCTGGGCTGTACTGAGGCGCACATGCGTTTGCATCTCCTCTGTTGTACTGCTAGGGAGCGATCAAGCGCGCGTTTGTTTACTTCCACGTAGCGGCTTGTCTCAGAGTCCGACTCTGGAGTTTTCTTACAGCCACGCCACAGTTAAATTACCTTTAATTTTAAAAAAATGGGTCTGAGCCCTATGGGACTTAACTTCTAAGGTCATCAGTCCCCTAGAACTTAGAACTACTTAAACCTAACTAACCTAAGGACATCACACACA